>NC_056618.1:10744017-10991700 GCF_018340385.1 Cyprinus carpio
CAACTTAGTAGTCATTCATTTTAAGCCAGTTAGTCTAGCATTAGTCGACTAATCGCACGTTTATTAATAAACCATCATTATTAATTAAATCATTATTATCTATGTATAGCCTATTTGTGCTCTCATGCGCGTTGTGCTCATGCGCACAAATAAAGCTTGCCACAGTTAATGGTTATGAAGTGTTTGTTTTGAATGTGTGTGTGGAGATTGGTTTGGAGTTTTAATTATTTTTTAATATTTTTTTTTGTTTTTTGTCAGGGAGTCATCACCGCCACAGCCACCTCCATCATCACCACCACCTGTTCCCAATCACACCCGATCCCAATCGCCGGAGTACTGATCACCTGCACCTGCACTCACTAATCCTTCTCAGCATAATGCCACCTTCACATCAGTGCTTTGGCATCTGGTTTACCGTTCACTACGCTGGACAGTACCTGACTCTTGCTACGCTGGACTGTGTCTGTTTTTTGCTCAAGATAATCTTTGTTTGTTTTTGTTGTTTAAATTGTTGTTTTCCTCATTGTGGTTTATCTCGTTGTCTCCCCAGTCTCCTGGATTCCAACTCCATACTTCGAAGTTGCCACTGCCATTATTCTCACCTGCCATTCACTCTAAATTCAGACTGTTCAATAAACCTTGTGATTTCTAACCTCCCGTCTCTACCCTGGTTTGTGACAGTTATCGGTAAGAGATGTATTCCGTGACACTGACTCGTCATCTCCGCAGTAGCCTGCTGCTGTGATCCTGTGCATATTTCATTCGGATTACATAATCTGAGCATATTTGTTTTCGATTTGAATTTTTTATTTTTTTTTTAAAGTTGACATTTCACTCTCTATAGATCTATTTTTCATGTCCGTAAGGTAAAGATAGACACGGTGTTTCACGCTTAAGTTCACAGAGAAAGAGCTTCATGTTTGCTTTCATTATTTCACAAAATCACCATTTGTTGTTATTGTGATTGCACACAAATGTAGAGTCTTTACAGATTTGAAAGATATATTACTCTTATCTGTATGAGCAAAATTGACCAGTATTTTAAGAGTAGCCTAAGTGAGCACACCGGCACCTCTGTCTGTCATGCAGTAAGCACTACTGTTCAGTTTCCGCACAGACACTTGAATAGCGCACCTTTCTTTTCATTAACATAAGATTGTGTGGCCATGTTAAGTTGCTAATACTTACATATTTCAGATGATAAGCCATATTTGAGATCGATGAATGATAGGCTAGCGTTTGGATGTCCTTCCCGATGTAGGCTATGTTTTACCATTGACCAGCCATTAACGATCTGTTAGTCACGGACTGTGCGACTTTGCCTCTGGAGTTTTTTTTTATATTTTCCTGCGACTAAGCAACTAATAAAAATTTGGTCAACCAAGACTCTCCTGGTCGACTAACGATTAAGGCCTCTCCGGGGCTCTCGTCGGCCTTTAGGATCGTTGGTATCTGTGCAGAAACATAGAGAACACGAGCACCAGGGAAACAATGAGTGTGCACTTTACCTTTGGCTAAAGTAGCACGGACTTGTCGGACAATGGAGTCTCCGACGATCACAGTGTCGTGTTCCGTCTTGTGGAGGGGAGCGAAGCGGTTCCGGGTGGAGATCTCGAGGACCGGAGGTGGCGGAGGGGGAGAGGTCATCCCTCGGGGCCTGGCTCGCATCCTCCGCTGCAGGTGTGCCCAGGGTCCGTGGTGTCCCGGCGCCGGAGTGAAGGACATCTGGGAAGATCACATCCTGGGTGCACCGGGCCTGTGCAGAGAATCACATGGAGTAGAGGTGGTGGGATGATAAAGAATTAATGTGACTGAGCTCGAACTCAAGACACACGGCAGCAACAAACAGGTTTAAACTGGCCCCTATACATGAATACATGAATTATGAAAGTTCTATTCTCCAGGCCGTCTCCATCTCTATTCTCCACCTTATTTATCTCCCATCTCAACGCCAACAAAAAACTCCAAGCCAGCTCCATCAATTTAAGTGGAATTCAATTTTTCCACAAGCTCATGTTTGGCTCACCCTCCCCAGAAATCTGCTCATTTAAAAATCATTTTCAAAAGCTAAAGTGATTTTCTTGTTTTATTAGTTAGAATAAGCTCAATATTTTAACCAATTGCAAAAAATTTAATAATCAACCAGTCTACTGATTAATCAGTGAATAATCTGTGATTCTGGTTAATCTGTGATAGCCAATTAATCATTCTAATAATGGTTAGATTAATCAATTATTAAAATAATAACTTGTTACAGCCCTACCCTTGGATTTGCTTTGTATCCCCAGGGCACAAAGTGTTGTTAATCCGGTCTTGTCTGCAGTTTTCTTTCAATTTTGATTTGAAGGTGTTGGTGATGAAATGGCGTCAGGTTCAGGTAAGAATCAAATTAGATACAAATATTTTTAGCACAATTTCCTCAGTGATTTATGAAGTATTTGTAAAATATTAGCCAATAGTAGATAGTTGTTTACTTTTAGTTTATTAAATTATATTTTACTGAGCTCTCACATTATGTTTAAAAGGGACATTAAAAACCAGGAAGAAACTAATAATCTACATAAAAGGCTACATCAAATACATTTTTGTACACAAAAAATAATTTTTCAATGCACATCAAATTTGTTCACTGGTCACTGCTTTATTCTTTCATTTTCTCATAATGACAATTTCAATTTGACAAAATATTATGTGCAATTTTCTGCTCCCAATCTTTTGTTCTAGTTTATTGGTGTTTTTTGTGTGCTTGTGTTATTGCAAACATTGTGAAGTCACAACTTTTAAGTGCACCATCTGATCTCTCTCTCTCTCTCTCTCTCTCTCTTCTCTCTCTCTCTCTCTCTGTGTGTGTGTGTGTGTGTGTGGTGATTTTATTTTATTTATTTATTTATTTTTTCTATAGCAGATGGAAGTTGTCTGGAATCTAATTGTCCTAACAGAAAGTAAATCACTGGCAGTGATATTAAGAAACTTTTTTTTGTATTTCCTTTTATGAAACAACATGAGTAAATCTCTGAAACTATATAAAATGTCTGTGAACAATATTATCATTTCAAAAATATGCAGTGTTGTAACAGTTAAAGTATGGGGATTATGCGCAACAGACTTCCTTATTCTTTAAAACAGGTCTCGTTGCTTCCGTAAATTTTTTATGTGCTCTGTAAAAGGTAATCAGCCAACCAAGCCAGCTTTTGTTATTGTTGCTGTTTTATGCTGTTTATTTACTTGGCCGATACATCACATTTAAAAAGGTCTGTCACAAGAACTTCCCTTTCAGTTGGGACATTTTTGTCTTGGCAGAAATTACTCATCCAACCTGCCGTGAGCGATCTCTCATGTCCTCTAGTGAGATCTAGTCTCCCTGTGGCACAGGCCATAACCTCCAGAAGTTCCTCATATGTGGGGCATGCAAGTTGGGAAGAATCACCAGCTTCTACACCCTCCTCAGCCACATCCCGCCCTTCCTCCAACACTGTCTGCTGGATCAGATAATGTCACAGTGTCTGGTTTGTGTTCCCTGGGTGTCCACTAGAGGTCTCACTTCCCCATATCGTCACCCCAACTTAGGTACTACATTCCCCACGATCCCTGTCTCCTCATTGCACTCAGCTGTCCCTGGTCATTAATCATTGCACTCAGCCAATTCCCCGTTAGTATTGTCATTTCCCTGTGTATAAATACCCCGGGTTGTTCTGTCATTGTTACGGAGTCCTTGTTTAATGTCACCCTGTTTTTCGTGTTTCCTTGCCGATGTTTATGTTTCTTGTTTTTGGACTGCTTACCTGGATTGTGACCTTTGCCTGGCTGATTATGATATTTGGATTATCCCAATAAAACACTGCAATTGGATCTACCTGTTTGTGTGTGTCTAGTTGTTTGTGCAATAAACCTTACCTGCTATTGGATCTTACCCTTTCCTTGTGTTTTTCCCTTAACCCAACGAGGTACGGAGGGGGGAGATTCCTGAACTTAACCACCCTTCATCAAAGGGGGAGTGAGGTGGGTGGCCTGGCGCAATTGTTTTGGACCATGGCAGTCGGGTTAGGTTATAATGATGCAGCACTGAAAGACTTGTTTAACGATTGCCTGGATGACCCTTTGCCTCAATGGGAGATGAAGGGGCTGGAGATCCTGGACTTTTGGGGTTTTACCAATTACCTGCACCATCGTGCTCGGTGGGATACATCGACCACACCAGCGCCACTGCACAAGATGGCCGCCAGCCCAGCGCCACTGCACAAGATGGCCGCCAACCCAGCGCCACTGCACAAGATGGCCGCCAGCCCAGCACCACAGCACAAGATGGCCGCCAGCCCAGCACCACTGCACAAGATGGCTGAATCTACACCGGTGTCGCCAAACAAGATGGCTTACTCAACGCCTGAGTCTCCCGTCAAGGTGCCACTGACTCGCCATCATAGAGGGAGGAGGAGACAGGCGTCTACCGTTCCTCAAAGCCCTGGCAGAGGCCGATACGGTGCCCGATGCTGTTCCGGAGGTCGAGGCGGTGCCTGATGCCGAGGCGGTGCCCGATGCTATTCCAGAGGCCGAGGCGGTGCCCGATGCCGAGGCGGTGCCCGATACCGTTCCGGAGGCCGAGGCGGTGCCCGATGCCGTTCCGGAGGCCCAATGCCCGATGCCGTTCCAGAGGTTGAGGCGGTGCCCCCGATGCCGAGTCGGTGCCCGATGCCGTTCCGGAGGCCGAGGCGGTTCCGGAGCCCGATGCTGATGCTGTTCCGGAGGTCGAGGCGGTGCCCGATGCCGAGGTGGTGCCCGATGCTGTTCTGGAGGTCGAGGCGGTGCCCGATGCCGTACCGGGGCCCGAGGTTGTTCCGGAGGTCGAGGCGGTGCTCGATGCCGAGGTGGTGACCGATGCTGTTCCAGAGGCCGAGGCGGTGCCCGATGCCGAGGCGGTGCCCGATGCCGTTCCGGAGGCCCAATGCCCGATGCTGTTCCGGAGGTTGAGGCGGTGCCCGGTGCCGAGGCGGTGCCCGATGCTATTCCGGAGGCCCAATGCCCGATGCTATTCCGGAGGCCCAATGCCCGATGCTGTTCCGGAGGTCGAGGTGGTGCCCGATGCTTTTCCGGAGGCCGAGGCGGTGCCCGATGCTATTCCGGAGGCCGAGGCGGGTGCCCGATGCTATTCCGGAGGCCGAGGCGGTGCCCGATTCCGGAGGCCCAATGCCCGATGCTATTCCGGAGGCCCAATGCCCGATGCTGTTCCGGAGGCCCAATGCCCGATGCTGTTCCGGAGGCCCAATGCCCGATGCTGTTCCGGAGGCCCAATGCCCGATGCTGTTCCGGAGGCCCAATGCCCGATGCTGTTCCGGAGGCCCAATGCCGATGCTGTTCCGGAGGTCGAGGCGGTGCCCGATGCTATTCCGGAGGCCCCAATGCCCGATGCTATTCCGGAGGCCCAATGCCCGATGCTGTTCCGGAGGCCGAGGCGGTGCCCGATGCTGTTCCGGAGGCCGTGACCGAGGCGGTTCCCGATGCGGTGCCCGATGCCGTGCCCGATGCCGTGCCCGAGGCCGTTCCCGATGCCGTGACCGAGGCCGTTCCAGAGGCGGTGCCCGAAGCAGAGGTGCCTCACGTCTCCACAGGCCGTCCAGAGCACCTTCACGTCTCCACAGGCCTTCCAGAACGCCTTCACGTCTTCGCAGGGCCTCCGGAAGGGCAGGTTCCGCTCTGGTCGCTCAAGTGGCGGGTTCCCCCCTGGCCATCGCCACAGCTTGCTCCTCATTGGCTCCCCGAGTGGCAGGTCCCGCTCTGACTGCTCAAATGGCAGGTTCCTCCCTGGCCGTCGGCACAACCGGAACTGACGGATCCTCCGTGGCCACCTGAACTGCCTGGTCCCTCGTGGTCCCCTGAACTGATTGATCCCCCTTGGCTGCCAGTGGAGCCATCGCTGCCTGTTCCTGTTCCCCTACACGGGCCTGGCCCTCCATCCCTCCCCCTGTTCTGCCTCCACTAGTCCACCTCCCTCCTGGTCTTTTTGTTTTGGTTTTTGTTGTTTTGGTTTTCTGAGGAGCATCTGGTAGCTGCTCCTTAGAGGGGGGGTAGTGTCACAGTGTCTGGTTTGTGTTCCCTGGGTGTCCACTAGAGGTCTCACTTCCCCATATCGTCACCCCAACTTGGGTACTACATTCCCCACGATCCCTGTCTCCTCATTGCACTCAGCTGTCCCTGGTCATTAATCATTGCACTCAGCCAATTCCCCGTTAGTATTGTCATTTCCCTGTGTATAAATACCACGGTTGTTCTGTCACTTTTACGGAGTCCTTGTTTAATGTCACCCTGGTTTTTCGTGTTTCCTTGCCGATTTGTTTGTTTCTTGTTTTTTGGACTGCTTACCTGGATTGTGACCTTTGCCTGGCTGATTATGATATTTGGATTATCTCAATAAAACACTGCAATTGGATCTACCTGTTTGTGTGCGTGTCGTGACAGATAATGCAAGGGATAGCATGTACTGATCCAGTAACTCGCTCGAGAAAGATCCATACCTTTTTTTCAAACTGATGACCCCCAAAATCCTATTCTCCACCTCACCTCAACACTGCAAAAAGAGACGTATTAAAAAATGACACGTTGTGCAGAATTAACACGTGGTGACTGTGCTCAGGGACAACACATGTTGTGTCAAATTTAACACAATTTGTGTTCTAAGATGGATCACACATCTGCTGTGTAATGTAATTTAACACACAACGTGTCATTTAACCACATTATGTGTAACTTAAAATGATCAGAAACTGCTAATTAATGTATTAATATGACAAAAATAATAAGCATTACCATCAATTTGTAATTCTAGAAAAATTTAAATAAAACAGACGGATGTAAAAATGTTAGCATTTTAATTTGTCAAATGTTGTCAGGGTAGAGAACAATGCATTCACAGAGGCACAACAAAATGTTCTAAATCTTAAATTCATAAATTTAATTTAGATGATTAGATGACACAAATGCCTTGTAATGCACTACAGCTATTAGCTACAATACAGTATACATTAAAAAGTGTTGCCAACATCAACTACACCTTGTATGATTGAAAATCATACACAGTCAAGACTAGCAGATAACATTTGTCATAACATAAGATCAATTATAAAATAAAATGTCAGATACAAGATAAAACTTTCCAAATCAGACAACAAATAAACATTTTAAATTGGTCAATACAGTTAATTTTAAAACTCTATAGTTGGTTTGTCATTTTTTTCATAATACAAAAGCATTTGTAATGCACTATCTATTAACCACAGTATTCTTTAAAAAGTGTTGCCGACATCAATTACACTTACGGTTAACAGAAACAAGACCAGACACCAGAGGATAACATTTCTCATAAAATAAGATCAACTTAATCTCATAAGAATGTCAGATACTTTGGTACATATAAATATAAACATTTTAGTTCAGACAAACATTCAGGCACATATTTTGAAATTGTTCTCAATGACAATCACTCATTGAGTGATAAATATTGTAAAATTGTAAATGCGTACTAATTGTGAAGTAATACTTCTTGTTACTTCCACTAGTTGTATTTGATGAAGAATAAATTTGGGCCACAAAAGAGGCAACACAGTAAGTAGGAAAGTCAGTTTTAAAAAGAAGAGAATGTGGTGTTTAAATATCCCAGTCTTAGAAAGTGAAGACAGAACTAATCTGTGGTGGTTTCACACCTAGAATATCTTGTCCACAGCACGTCAGGCCCTCATCCACAGAAATGGTCATTCTGTCAATCGTTGGAATGATGTATTGTTATGTTGTGCTCTTCAAACTCTCGATGTAGATTGGCTGTGGTCCGGTCTTTGATGCGGTCTCAAAACTCCTGCAGAGGGATGCAATATGGCTCCAGGCTTAGATTAAAAGGGGAAAAAAAGAAGAAGAAGAAAAAAAAAACCCTTGCTACGTGTTCTGTACTAGACTAACTGAGACTTGTCATAGCACTTGTTTACTGTTGTTGTTCTCTTGTTGATCTGATTGCTTCTATTGTTCTCATTTGTAAGTCGCTTTGGATAAAAGTGTCTGCTAAATGATTAACTGTAAATGTAAATAAACAAACACATTTCAGGAGTTTAGAAAGCATCAAGACATCATTTAAAGAATAACTGTCCATGTAAAACATACATAGTAAAAAGGGAAATTGAAGGAAAATAAATTTCCTATTTAACACTGCAGCGACTTCCAGGCAACGGTGGAGCAAGATATGCCAGAACAGCCAGCATTGGGTAGCACTTTTCATCTGAAAATGAATGAAAACAGAGTAGAGATGCAATAAATATTTAAGTGCAGAATTAAGAATTAAGAGTGTTTTTTTTTTTCTTTAAACTTTGTGAAACATTGTGATTTACATAGATCTGCACTAAAGAAAACCTAAACAGTCAGAGATCAACATGTGCAAATTACCTGCATCTGTCCTTCTTCAGGTCAAGTCATATATTAATGAATATTTGTTATAATAAATTATACACAAGAGATGTGTGTAAGTAAAGAGTTCACACATACATACCATCTGCTTGGTCTTCCATCCCCTCTATAAGAGATGCAAAGGCATTCCTTTCCATGGTAGCTTCAGCTTTCAATTTCTCAATCTTTCCATATATATATATATATATATATTATAGATATATATATATATATATATATATAGATATATATATATGTATAGATATATATATATATATATATATATATATACATAAAAGTAGTTTTACTAACAATATCAGAACTTTTGCATTGTCTCTTAAAATATCTTAAAGGGGTCCTATTATGCTCTTTTACAAGGTCTTGATTTTGTTTTGGGGTTGTACTAGAACAGGCTGTAATACTAGGTTGTTCGAAAAACACTTTTTTCCACATATTTTACATTATTACAACACCTCTCTCCACAGTCTGTCATGAACAACTCGAATAATTCCCGTATCAAATAAAGGCCTGGCTTCTGAAATATGAAATGTGCTGTGATTGGTTAGCTGGGCAAGTGTGTGTTGTGATTGGTTAGCTGGGCCAGTGTGTGTTGTGATTGACAGCACTCGGCGCCTGGTCTGGAAATGTCATGACTTAACATAGTCGCCTGCTGTGAGCTTCAGTGTAAATATTGTGTCAAAATCAAATCAATTTGAGAGCGATATAAACCCGGATGATTGTAACCACTCTAAGTTTGTCTGCCTTGGGAACACTAGCGCGTCTCCGACAAAGTGATAACACTCATTGCCTCCTCTAGTGCTGCTCAACCAGGTCTCATCCCATTCCTAGATATTTGTGATTTCACAAATCCCGTAGAATATGCTTTGTAATCCAAAAGAGTTGTTTGTTGTAGTTTTTGAAAAGTGATTTCTGTTAAATAAAATATCTCCTTTTTAATTGGACTTTGAGTTTTGTAACTTTGCGGAAAAAAAAATTATGCTCAAACAGCAACATTACAGACTATCTAAAGTTGAAAAGGTGAAAAAGCATAATAGCACCCCTTTAAAGGGATATTTCACCCCAAAATGAAAATGATGTTATTGTTACTCCCCCTCATGTTGTTCCAAACTTGTATGAGTTTCTTTCTTCTGCTAAGCATAAAATATATTTTTAAAGAATGCTGGTAATCAGACAGTTGACGGTAGCCTTTGACTTCCATAGTTGCATAGACAAAAAAAAAAAAAAAATCAGTCAGTGGCTACCGTCAACTGTCTGATTAGCAACTTCTTTACAATATCTTCTTTTGTGTTCAGCAGAAGAAAAACTTGTATAGGTTTGGAACAACATGAAGGGGAGTAAATGACGGAATTTTCATTTTTGGTTGAACTATCCCTTTAAGAAACGGAAGAAAATAAGTAAAGAATGAACTGCAATGAGACCTACACCACACTTGGCATATTCAAGAAGCACAGGTAATTGTGGAAGTCCCCTACGATATCCACGACCTATGCCTGATGTTCATCTCCACTGCTGATTTAATAAAAGATGCAAAGAATTAAAGAACAAAGTATTGATCTCAACAAAATACCTTTTAATTAATTTCTAATATCTATCAAAGAGTCGGGGGATGATGTACAGTTGTAAACTGCAAAGTTAGTTTATCATGAAAAATGTAAAGGGACCAACTGACAACAGTCAAGGAATGGAACAACCAAAATGTTCTTTCAGAGTAAAAAAACACATTTGACTGTTTTTGACATTAATTACATATTACTTACAAATCCATCTCCTTTTCTTTTAATCCGACCCTGCAAAGATGTGAAAGTAGTGTCAGAAAAACAAGATTTTTTCTGCACTTGATGGGTAACTGAAAACAGAGCATGTACAATTTTAAAACAATCATACATGGCAAACACCACTGAGTTAAAATTCAGTGTGGTCATATATATATATATATATATATATATATATATTTTTTTTTTTTTCTTTAATTTATATACTTACAATTCAAAACCTTCATTCACCAAGTGACTGACACAATCTTTGACAAGCAGTCTCCTGGACTTAGCTTAAATTGATCCAGTTTTCCTGTGTTCCTCAGGTAACACTGCTGCTTTGGCTTTGAAGTAGAGAGTGCAGGCCTCCTGTTCATTTGGCACTGGAACATGCTACATACATGACATGTTGGCCGTGAATTTGACCTTTTAAATGCTATTTATGCACATAATACCATCACAATTAATCACATTAATATACCTGTGCTTGACGTGAAGACTTGAAATCAGTCAAAATTCTTAATTTCTGTCAACATCAGCAAATTCTTGAAAATAAGGCTCAGTGTTACTCATACCGTACAGTGATGCGAAGAGAAGAAACAACATTCACGCCGTGTAACCCGCATGCACAACCACTGTGAAGGCACCTGATGCAGCTAGGCAAACGCTCCACCTTAAATTGTTCACTTCTAATCCTCTTTTAGGTGTTTATAAAATGATCTGGTGTGCTATACAATTTGTTTGGTCATGTTTTCCTGTTTTCAGCGTCTCTCTAACACTTTTCACTAATGGCATACTGCCAGGCACATTGCCACTTTCCAACTAATTAAACAATATACTGTCTGATTCCCCCCAAACCAGGCCAGCCAGAGTAAAAAGAGCGGGATCTGCCGCACATTTTTAAAAGACAAGAGGCACGCCGTTATTGGCTGACAAAAAATAACCGTTAATATTTTACGTTTACCTACATGTGTGAGATTTTTTTTTTTTTAGTTGCAATTTAGCGATGTTATGTGCTACGAGCACCATATGAAATATATGTATTGTTTTTATTTCCATAAAACACCAAACACATTTATTGTGTGCCAAATCTGTCCAAACGGACATTAAAATTTTTTTTTTTGTAATTACACACCAGAACGACAGAACCATTTCGAATATACCATTGTAATTAACGGATTCCACACATTGAGCGCTCAGGGTGCAGAGCATGATTGCCACCATTTCCTCGAGAAAGGCGAGATCAAACATGAACACAGGTTCTTTCATGAAAAAAATTCTTTTGCAAATTAGCACCATTCCTCCCCTTCAAGGACAGAAACATGAAAATGATACTCTTCCCCCAAGTACATAACTTGCAAGTCATGTGTGTCCTCAGGCGTTTTAACACGTGATTCAGATACTGGTCATGCTGGAAGCATTCCCCGTAGAGTCTTGTCAGATGACTTCTCAGGGAACCAGGATCATATGTTAATCAAGTTTTTCCCCTAGGGCCATTTTCCTGTTTGCATTCACACCACCAGTAGGAACTATAAAGTGCTGTATGCCAGAGATGGGTACTCGAGTTAGTGATTTGGACTCAAGTCGTGTTTTTTTAGACTTAAAGGTGGGGTAAGCGATTTCTGGTAGCCAAGGTTGACATTTGAAATCACCAAAAACAAAACATTGCCCCCTACCCAAAGGGTCTCGCCCCTATTTTTCATAAGCTCTGCCCCACACTTACGTACGCAACCCAGACAACGATTAGTTCTGTGAAACAAGGCAAAACCAATGTTACACTGTGTCTACACCGGACTACAGAACTCATTATAACCAGTGATGCTGTTTACACCATAGATATATATACGTATCTGTGGTCTACACTGGATGTGGCACGACACGACAAATCCCCGACAGAAAACTGCTGATACTGCGTTCTATTTATGACATATTGTCACAAATTTCAAATGATTTTCAATGGTTGCTTTGTTGCATTCAGTGTACTAGACAGACTTTAGCTCTTGTGGCCACAGACACACGTGTTACTCACACCTATCTAGAAGAAAACAAAAGCAACTTGGCGTACCGATCGCAGGCTTCTGCTCCTTGAGTTCTCTCCAGCGCTGGAAAGCTGATTCGATATTTACACGGGTCCTACATCTTGCCTTAAGCCTTCTTTTGTTCCACAGATGTTTTCCTCTTTTGTTTTTTATCTGCCATCTTTATCTTTCTGTCGCTCGTCTCTGAAGCGGTTATTTTAGCAACAATAGAAACACGGTGAGCAGCAAAATTATAGATAAATTTCATTAAAACAGCAGAAAAAAAAATTATAGTTATTTTTATTTTATGGTTTTTTTTTTTATTGTTTTTGTTTTTTGTATCATCTTTTCTAATTGGCTAGCTGTTCAAACCAGATGTGGCAAGACATTTCTGATATTTAGGATTATGAACATTTAACAAAACAAAACAAAAAAAAATGTTGTAGTAAATATAATTGAAAATTGTTGTTAGATGGCTAGGATGGAACTTTGAAACTGTTAGTTCTTTTCTAATATTTTACATTATTACAACACCTCTCTCCCCAGTCTGGCATGAACGGCTGGAATAGTTCCTGTATCAAATGAAGGCCGGCCTTCTTAAATACGAAATGTGCTGTGATTGGTTAGCTGGGCCAGTCTGTGTTGTGATTGGTTAGCTGGGCCAGTGTGTGTTGTGATTGTCAGCACTTTCGGCCTGGTCTGGAAATGTCATGACTTAACATAATTAAGCCTGCTGTGAGCTTCAGTGTAAATATTGTGTCAAAATCAAATCAATTTGAGGCGATATAAAGCCGGATGATTGTAACCACTCTAAGTTTGTCTGCCTTGGGAACACTAAGCGGCGTCTCCGACAAAGTGATAACACTCATTGCTTTCTCCTCTAGTGCTGCTCAACCAGGTCTCATCCCATTCCTAGATATTTGTGATTTCACAAATCCGTGAGAATATGCTTTGTAATCCAAATGATTTGTTTGTTTTAGTTTTTTGAAAAGTGATTTCTGTTAAATAAAATATCTCCTTTTTAATTGGACTTTGAGTTTTGTAACTTTGCGGAAAAAAAATTATGCTCAAACAGCAACATTACAGACTATCTAAAGTTGAAAAGGTGAAAAAAGCATAATAGCACCCCTTAAAGGGATATTTCACCCCAAAATGAAAATGATGTTATTGTTACTCCCCCTCATGTTGTTCCAAACTTGTATGAGTTTCTTTCTTCTGCTAAGCATAAAATATATTTTTAAAGAATCCTGGTAATCAGACAGTTGGTGGTAGCCTCTGACTTCCATAGTTGCATAGACAAAAAAAAAAAAAAAGTCAGTCAGTGGCTACCGTCAACTGTCTGATTAGCAACATTCTTTACAATATCTTCTTTTGTGTTCAGCAGAAGAAAAACTTGTATAGGTTTGGAACAACATGAAGGGGAGTAAATGGCTGGAATTTTCATTTTTGGTTGAACTATCCCTTTAAGAAACAGAAGAAAATAAGTAAAGACTGAACTGCAATGAGACCTACCAACCTGGCATATTCAAGAAGCATGGGTAACTGTGGAAGTCCCCTTCGATATCCACGACCTATGCCTGATTTTCATCTCCACTGCTGATTTAATAAAAGATATGAAGAATTGAAAAACAAATTATTGATCTGAACAATATACCTTTTAATTAATTTCTAATATCTATCAAAGAGTCAGATGATGTACAGTTGTAAACTGCAAGTTAGTTTATCATGAAAAATGTAAAGACCAACTGACAACAGTCAAGGAATGGAACAACCAAAATGTTCTTTCAGAGTAAAAAAAGCACATTTGACTGTTTTTGACATAATTTACATATTACTTAAAAATCCATCTCCTTTTTCTTTAATCCGACCCTGCAAAGATGTGAAAGTAGGAACAAAAACAAGGTTTTCAGCACTTGATGGGTAACTGAAAACAGAGCATGTACAATTTTTAAAACAATCATACATGGCAAACACCACTGAGTAAAATTCAGTGTGGTCATATATATATATATATATATATATTTTTTTTTTCTTTAATTTATATACTTACAATTCAACCTTCTTCACCAAGTGACTGACACAATCTTTGACAAGCAGTCTCCTGGACTTTAGCTTAAATTATCCTGTTTTCCTGTGTTCCTCAGGTAACACTGCTGCTTTGCTTTGAAGTAGAGAGTGCAGGCCTCCCTGTTCATTTGGCACTGGAACATGCTACATACATGACATGATGGCCGTGAATTTGACCTTTTAAATGCTATTATGCACATAATAATCACATTAAGCCAAAACAAAATACCTGTGCTTGACGTGAAGACTTGAAATCAGTCAAAATTCTTAATTTCTGTCAACATCAGCAAATTCTTGAAAATAAGGCTCAGTGTTACTCACCGTACAGTGATGCGAGTGATGAGAAGAAGAAACAACATTCACGCCGTGTAACCCGCATGCACAACCACTGTGAAGGCACCTGATGCAGCTAGGCAAACGCTCCACCTTAAATTGTTCACTTCTAATCCTCTTTTAGGTGTTTATAAAATGATCTGGTGTGCTATACAATTTGTTTGGTCATGTTTTCCTGTTTCAGCGTCTCTCTAACACTTTTCACTAATGGCATACTGCTCAGTGCACATTGCCACTTTCCAACTAATTAACAATATACTTGTCTGATTCCCCCCAAACCAGGCCAGCCAGAGTAAAAAGAGCGGGATCTGCCGCAGTTTAAAAAGACAAGAGGCACGCCGTTATTGGCTGACAAAAAATAACCGTTAATATTTTACGTTTAATAAATTGAGATTTTTTTTTTATTTTTATTCATTTTAGAGCATTTTATGTGCTACCATATGAAATATATGTATTGTTTTTATTTCCATAAACACAAACACATTTATTGTGCCAATCTGTCCAAAGGATTAAAATTTTTTTTTTTTTAATTACACATTTTTAATTACACATTGTAATTACAGATTACACATTGAGCAGCAGGGTGCAGATGCTTGCCCCATTTCCCTCGAGAAAAGAGACAAACATGAACACAGGTTCTTCATGAAAAAATTCTTGCAATTAGCACATTCCTCCCCTTCAAGGACAGAACATGCATACTCTTCCCCCAAGTACATAACTTGCAAGTCATGTGTGTCCTCAGGCGTTTTAACACGTGATTCAGATACTGGTCATGCTGGAAGCATTCCCCGTAGAGTCTTGTCAGATGACTTCTCAGGGAACCAGCAGATCATTCTGGAAACATAAAACTGCTGATACTGCGTTCTATTTATGACATATTGTCACAAATTTCAAATGATTTTCAATGGTTGCTTTGTTGCATTCAGTGTACTAGACAGACTTTAGCTCTTGTGGCACAGACACGGTGTTACTCACCTATCTAGAAGAAACAAAGCAACCTTTGTTGCATTCAGTTTTGTACTAGGGACAGAACTTTTAGCTCTTGGTGGCACAGACACGGTGTGTTTCTCACATATTCTGAAAAACAATAGCAACTTAGGCGTCCGTCGCAAGGCCTTAGCTCCGTGAGTTCTCGCCAGCGCTGGAAAAGCTGATTCGATATTACACGGGTCCTACATCTTGCCTTAAGCCTTCTTTTGTCCACAGTGTTTTCCTCATTTTGTTTTTTTATCATGGAAATCTTATATTCTGTGCTAGTCTCTTTTTGTTTTTTTTTTGCAATATTTGTATTTCTGTGTGTGGTGTAAATTATGGGTTTATTTTATTAAAAAATAGAGACAAGGTGAGATTATAGTTTTTTTTATTAATTTTATTTTTTATATATAAACCTAGACTCTTTGAATAGCTGGGTTCAAACCAGATGTGGCAAGACATTTCTGATATTTAGCATTATTAATCTGTAGCCTACGAACATTTAACAAAACAAAACAAAACAAAATGTAGGCCTAAATATAATTGAAAATTGTTGTTAGATGGCTAGGATGGAACTTTGAAACTGTTAGTTGCTTTCTTTTCTGCTCAAGCATGAAGACAGATGGAAGGGAGGAAAATACCATTAATTGGACGATATTTTGTTATTTTAGTTGTTTTTTTTTTAGTAGGCTAGATACAGTGCGTGTCATGGTAGATCAGACTCTTATTATAGAATTCAATAACAGAAAAACTGTTTTGAACATGGTAATTGATTAAAACATAAATGTGACCCTGGAAAAAAAAACTCCAGGATCTTTAAGTGTCCGAAATTTTTATATATTTATTGCGAAATTAAGAATCGTATAACAGTAATACTGAAAAGCTGAAAAAAATAAATAAGCGTTCCATTGATGTATGGTTTTATTAGGGTTTACTTAATGTTTGCGTAAGAGAAGATACAACTATTTGAAAATCTGGACTATGAGGGTGCAAAAAAAAAAAATCTAAATACTGAGGAAAAATTGCCTTTACAATTTGCCAAATGAAGTTTCTTTAGCAATGCATATTACTAATCAAAAATTAAATTTTGATATTATTTACAGTAGGAAATTTTTACATAATATCGTTCAGTGGACACGAAATTGATCGGTTGTACAGAGACTGGCTAATAACTCGCAGCTTAATCCTTTGATGTTGAGCATAAAAAAAGACAACGGAATCGATAATTTTGACCCATAACAATGTTTTTTTGCATATTTGCCACACTACAGATTATACTTATACCCCAAGGCGATTTTTTAAGACCTGGTTTTGTGGTCCAGGGTCACAAAAAAAGAACTGGCCTGGAGGTTCCATTATCCTTACATCTTAATGCCCTTCTTCACCTTACATAAGCAGTCTCATAGATCATATATTTTGTCTATAGCCTATAAAACAGCTTCGTAAATAGGAAGATTTCATTGCATGAGGATTCTGAATGGGATTTTTTAGCAAGCCAATAAATGACTTGAGACGCAACTCTGACTCGTGACCAAAGACCAAAGACTCCAGCAACAAAGACTTGTGAATATCTCTGCCGTATGCTAGATGACAGTGATGTCATTCAACAGCGATGAATGAGGATGCTGTGATTGGAACTGTGTTTTTGTTGTGTGTTGTGGGTTTTGTGATAACGGAGATGGAATGTAGAAGTATAAGTTGTGATAGAAAGAGCAAAATCATTTATTGCCTCTTTCCCGACTAAACAATCATCTGCTAAAGCTGGGTGATTTTGCACTTGAAACATAGACCTCAATCTCCACGATGATCTAACTGTAAATCAGCATGTTGGTCCAGAATTTTTGTGCCACAACAATCTGCCTCAAAGTGCCTTTCAAAAGAACACTTTTACTTCTGCTTTTTATTTTCATATCCTTCAAAATCTGTATGATTCGTGTCCTCTGTGGAACAAAAAACAAGTTTCATCTATAAAATGAAGGTGTAGATTGATTTTTACTCTAATTCTCCTAAAATGACAAAAGCCACCATAAAACTATTCTATGCAGCTCTTGGTCTACATTCCAAGTCTTCTGAACCTATACAATAAGTCTGGATCCAGATCAAGTTGGATGAATTATTGAAATGATCGAGATGGAAGATTAGGTCTTGGTCTAGATTAAGAGTCTTCTGAACCTATACAATAAGTCTGGATTACCCTGAGCATAAATCCAACCTTCTTGATTCACATTCACACCCGTGATCTATACGAACCCAAAACAACACACACATCACACACACACACACACACACACACACACACACCACACACACACACACACACCACACACAGGTACATCTCAATAAATTGTGAATGTGTCTGTAGGAAAAGTTCATCATTTAATTTAAGTAATTCAACTCAAATTTGTGAAACTCGTAATATTAAAATACATTCAGTGCACCCAGACTGAGTAGTTTTAAATCTTTTGTTTCTGTTTAATTGGTGATCTGATTTTGGCTCACATCATTTAACAAAACCCCAATTCACGATCTCAACAAATTAGAATACTGTACTTTCCATACGACCAAATTACAAACAAAAAAAAATAATAATCATACAAAAACGTTTTAGAAGAGTGAAAATATGCTGCTTGAGGCCTTACAGGTGGAAAAAAAAGTATGTTCAATTCATTACTGTACGTGTACAGACAAAAAAACATATGGTAAGAGGCTATTAAAAACAAAAATTTTAAACCAAAAAAAAAAGGGTCTCCTATTTTCAAAATAAACCAAATTAATTAACATAAAAAAAGCCAAGGTGCCGAGCACAACAACATAAAAATACGGAAAACGTGGCATTGGAAATAACTGTGAAAAAAAATACACACATAGGTTGTGCAATCGGCAATGCTGAGGGTGGTATGGAAAGCCAAAAACACACAGTATAAATCTTTGACCAGTGGCCTTCGCAGTCATCGGCAATTTTTTTGGTCTCCCGCTTGCTTTTTCAATAAAACATGTAAAAAATTCCTCTTGACAATACCCATAGTATCTCTCTGGGGGTCAGCAGGTCTGCGTGAGTCGTTTGTGTGCCAGATCAGCACCACCAACACCATGGTCATAGTTGAAACCAAGACTTTTGGTGCTTTTGGGCAGGTGTGGTGGCAGGATGGCAAATCCGTGCTGGGAAAAGAGAATCAGCATATTCAAAAAGCTGGTCAGCAGAAGAAGTTACCCCCCCGTCCATTGCATCAGTTGCTGCCAATAATGTTCTGTTGGTAAACAGGGCCCCCCATGACTTTGGTTTTTTAAAAACACAATGGACCAACCCACAACAGCAGATGACTCTTACACCCACCCATATCGATCACCAGACTGTGGAAACTTAACACTGGACCTTCAAGCAACTTGGTCTCATGAGCATTCTCCAACCCTTCCTCCAGACTCTCAGGACCAGCTTCTCCTTGGTTTCCAAAATGAACATTGCAAAAATACCTTGCTCTCATCTGAAAAGAGGACTTTGGACCACTGGGCAACAGTCCAGTTTTTCTTCTTTCGTCCTTAGCCCCAGGGTAAGATGCCTCTGAACAGTGGTCTGTGGTTCAAGGAGTGGCTTAACAAGAGGAATAAAGGCAAACTGTAGACCAAATTGCTTTGAACGTCTGTGTGTGGTTTGGCTCTTGATGCTTTGACACCCACACGCTCAGTCCTTAATACGTGTGAAGTTCACCACCCCGAATTCAATGTCTTGAATCAATTTTTCTTGACAATCCTCCTAGGCTGCGGTCTCCAAATCGGTGGGCTTGGCATCGTTTGTCTGAAGCACACACGTTTTCCGGTTTTTCCTTCCACTCAACTTTCTGTTCTGTTAACATATGCTGGGATAACAGCACTCTGTGAACAGCAGCTTCTTTGCAATGAAATGTTTGTGGCTTACCCCTCCTTGTGAAGGGTGTCATGAACTGTCTTTTGGACACTGTCAGATCAGCAGTCCTTCCCAATGCTTGTGTATGCCTAGTGAACCAAACTGAGAGACCCTTTTGAAGGCTCAGTAAAACTTTGCAGGGTTTTGAGTTGATTGGGCTTGATTGGCATGTCAACTCTCTCTCTAATTTGCTGTGAGATACTGAATTGGTGGGTTTTTGTTACAGTGCAAACCAGAAATCATTCACAATTAACAAGACTTAAACCAAACACGCTGGACTCAACTGAAGGTGTAGAACCCTCTCAGCCCCATCCCCACCCTCCCCCAGCAAGAAATGGGGGACCACGACACCTGAGTTCAATATATGAGTGGTGCACAGCAAAGGGTCTGAATACTTTTCGGACAATGTTGATTTTTTCATTTTTTCTTTTTTTTCTTTTTTTATAAATGTGAAAAAATGTCAACAACTCTGTGTTTTCTGTCCTTTTATGGGGTCGGCAAAAAATAAAAAAAACAAACAAAAAAACCTCAATAATGGTCTGTTGTGTAGCATATAGAAAAAATGAACTTAAAATGTTTTACACAGCAAAAATGGCATGCAATGGCGTAAACAAAGAGTGCAAAAAATTTATAAAAGAGGGGGCCCTCTGGAATACTTTCCGTACCCACTGTAATATTCACTGGGTCCGAACAACAAATTATAAATGCACACTTTTGTTTTTTTTTCCTCCCCCCCGGCTCCCCATTTTTTCATGACGTGATTCAAAGATCTACAGACTTTGTTCTTGTACACAAAAAGGCCTATTTCTCTCAAATATTGTTCACCGAAAATTTGTCTAAATCTGTGTTTAGTAGTAAGCACTTCCTATTCTCCTTTGGCCGAGATAATTCCATCCACCTCACACGGACTCGTGGCATATTCACGATGCTGATATTCGACAGCATGATTATTTGCACAGGTGTGCCTGTAGGCTGGGCCACCAATACCACCAAGCGCCACTCTAAAATCGCGTTGGGGTCCACAACAGTCAAACTCCATTAAAGTTTACTGCAGGACAGTTTTCGTCCCTAATGGTTGGATCGATAAGACTTGGGTTCTGAGTCTCACCGTGCAAGGCAGGAAATGTAGGTGGGCGGAGAGAGGAGAGAGCCAGCGCTTCTTTAATGTACAGCGCTCTTTTCCATGCTTGTTACTCACAACTGAGGTGCCCTTGAACAAGGCACCAAACCCCCAATTGGCTGGGGTGGTATATTTTTCGGATGTAGCCTGTTTTTGAAATGTGTGTGAAAAAATATTTGAATGAATTTTGTAATTAATTGTGTGTGAAGAACAATTTAAAGAGGTTGCCTGCATTTACTTAACTGTGGAGCTTTGACTTTTGCTGCTGATTTGAATGGCGATGCTTCCCATTTTAAGTGTCAGTTGATGGGCTTTCATTTTTAACCAGAAATGTGTGTGCTGCTTTTCTAATGTTTATTTACGTTTACCGTGTCTTTTTCCTGTGTCACTTGAAATGTGTCTGTTTTGAATCATTGTGGTGAGACACGTGAAGAAAAAATAAGCAATAAGTTGTAGGACTATTCTATCATAAATAGCATATAATTTATTTCTGAACTTTCTTAATTTTTTTATTGGCTTTATATTAAATTACTGTTTTTTGATGTTACGATTTCTGGTTTTTATGTTGGTTTTTGTAAGTTTAAGTATTGTTTTATTTCGTTGATGATCTTTATTTTTTGTAGTATGTTCAGGGGTGTTTTTCCAGAATAAATCACTTTTTTGTCCCGTCCATTGCTTATCACTGATATTTCGAGAATGAATCCAGCATGTATGTGTCCAAAAAATGAAAGTTTCATTCAAATTCTGAATGGATTATAGCCTAGAAAACACACAAAGCGCGCTGCCTTTATTATCTGTAATTTTTTTTAATTATAATAGTTTATTGTGATATTTTATTTTTATGTTATAATTTTGTTTTATAAACTACACAATAAATTTATTATTCACATTGCACCCACACTTAATAAATAGATAGTGATGTGATTATTGAGTGTTGTGAATTATTCCAGCTCTTTCAGCAGCAAGTGAATTCTGAAAACTGAAATGTTTCTGATTTGCCATTGCGTTGAAGAAATCAACAGATATGTCTTTGATTTAGCTACATTGCTCAATGCTGCAAAAACACGTTAGATAGTTTGCCAGATCTTTTAATTGCATTTGCTTTCTTTGAGAGTATTTAGCACCATCTAGTACCCCCTTACAGCCGGGCCTGGGCTGACATCTGGGATTCCATGACTGACCCTTGACCCTTTAAGAGCAAGTGAGCACAGACTCCATCTGTCATGCAGTGAGCGCTCTGCTGTTCAGCTTTCACTCTCTGCACAGACACTGAATAGCAGACATTTCTCTAGGTTAACATTAGATTAAGCTGCCATGTAAAGTTGCTAATGCTTACATATTTCAGAAGATAAGCCATATTTAAGGTCGATGAATGATTGGTTTGGATGTCCTGTCTGATGTAGGCTAATGTATTACCATATAGCCATTAATGATCTTCGTCATGAACTGCGTGACTTTGTCTGTGGATTTTTTTTTTTTTTGGTCAACCAAGCCTCTTCTGGTTGACTAACGATTTGTCGAATATTAGTGGGCTGCCCTAGAAAATACATTTTGCATGGTAGAAAAATCATTATGTCTTTGGAATGTCCCATTAACATGAAGACCCAACATGTGTGTTTGTGTTCTTTTTCAGTGAGTAATTTGAGAATTGTTCTGCTAGGAAAGAATGAATCAGAAAACAGCCGATTGGGAAACATTATATTGGATACAAAAGCATTTCACAGTGAAGCTCCATCTTATTTACAGCAGCCGCACAGTGTGAGAATGGTGGAAATGTGGAGAAAAGACACTCCAACATGTCATCAACACTCCACCTGGCTCCAGCCAAATCTCTAACCGCTGCAGAGTAATCCAGATGAGTGAGAGAGGGTGTGTCTCCGTCTGACTCCAGGACCTCAGGTATTACCTCATGTGATTGTACTCATACTGCAGTACAAGGACTTCATTGAGAATGACAGACAGAAAGTGAAAACTGTGCTGAACCTCTTCAGTAAGCAAGCCATTAAACACACTATAGTGGTGACTACTGATGAAGAGCCATGCGGATACATATTCACTTCTAAGAATAACTCTATTCATGATTTAATAAAGGAGTGTGGAGGAAGACATCTTCAGTTTGACACAACAAACCCAGGATGGCGATCAGAGTTGTTCAGAAAGACAGAGGAGATACTCAAGAAAGAACGTGAAGACTTTCTCATTGGTAACATGTATGAGGATGGAGGTGATGGATCATCAGTGGATGAAGATCTGAGCTCAGTCAGAGATGACAACGAAGAGGAGGATTCTGATCTCAAAGAGTGCACAAAAACAGGACGTGATGGAGGAGGTTTGTTAAAGTCTTTTTTTTTTCATGAATTACTATTTTCTCCAATACGGTGAAAGCAGAAATTTAAGCATATGGTTGATAAAAATAGTGGCATTTGTTCTCGACAGAAACACTGTTAAAGGCACCAATGGAAAAACTGTGGAACTCATTTCATATGTGGTTTCAGTCACAAGGTAATGATCAGAAAATCTGCATGTATTTTTAAGATAAAAATAACATTACATGCAGAGTTTGGAAGAAATAATATGATAACATGAAAAATTATACATATACCATGATGACGTATAATTGACAATATTAACTTGAAATTCAATATATTGTTTTTAATATTTATTTGATCTATCCTTAGATTCAAGAGAAAGAGAAGATGAACTGAGGATTGTGCTGCTGGGAAAAACTGGAGTTGGGAAGAGTTCAACTGGAAACACCATTTTAGGAAGAAAAGTGTTTATATCAGACATTTCTGAAAAATCTGTTACTAAAGACTGTCAGAAAAAGACAGCTGAAATCAACAGCAGACACATTACTGTGATTGACACTCCAGGACTGTTCGATACTGAACTCAGTAATGAGGTGATCCAGAGAGAAATCAGCAACTGCATCTCTATGATCCTGCCTGGACCACATGTGTTTATCATCGTGATCAATTTAGGACAACGATTCACTCAAGAAGAGAAAACATCAGTAAAGATAATCCAAGAGACGTTTGGTGAAAACTCTTTAAAGTATACCATGGTGCTCTTCACCAGAGGAGATGATCTGAATGACAAAACCATTGAACAGTATCTAGGAAACCCTGGATCTGCCCTTAAAAACCTGACTGAAGCATGTGGAAACAGATTCCATGTATTCAATAATAAAGAGACTGGAGACCGAACACAGGTGACTGATCTACTGCAGAAGATAGACAACATGGTGAAAAAGAACGGAGGGAGTTACTACTCTTGTAAGATGTTCAGAGAGATGGAGAGAGAAATACAAGAACAACAGAAGAACATACTGATGGAGAAAGTGGAGCAAGTAATCAGAGAAAGAGAAGAATTGATGAACAAACATAAAGAAGAGAAAAAGAAGATGAAGATGAAGATGGAGGAAGAACGACAGAATCATGACAAAGAGGTTAAGAGAAGAGAAGAAGAATTTCTTGAGCGAGAGGAACAATATAAAAGAGACATTAAAGTAAGAGGGGAACAAGAGAGAAAGATACGAGAAGTGATGAAGAGGTTAAGAGAAGAGAAGAAGAATTTAAAGAAACAGAAGAAACAAAAGGAAAGGGTAAAGAAGAGAAGAAAGAGGAGGAGAAATGGAGAAAGAAAGAACAGGAAAAGTGGGATGAATATAATCAGAGATTTAAAGAAGAGAGAAAGAGAATGGAAAGAGAGAAGGAAGATCTCCAATACAAACATGAAAAAGAGAAAAAGCGAATGAAGATGATGATGGATGAGGTGGATACGAGGAATGATGAAATAGTGAGGAAGAGAGGAGGAGGAGGAGTTTGGGAGAGAGGGGGAGGGTATAAGAAGTTGAGATTAAAAGAGAACGAGAGGAATGGGAGAGACAGGAACAAGAAGCAAGACGAAGAAGAGATGAAGAGGAGGACAGAAGGAGAAAGATAGAGCAGGAAACATGGGATGACTATTATCAGAAACTTAAAAGAGAGAGAGAAAGAAGACAGAGAGAGAGAGAAGATCTTCAGTTCAAACATGAACAAGATAGAGAGAGAATGAAGATGATGGAGAAAGAAAGACAGAATCATGAAAAAGAAAGAAAGAGAAGAGAAGATGAATATATAGAAAGAGAAGAACAATATAAAACAGACATTAAAAATATAGAAGAACAAGAGAGAGAGATACGAGAGGAGCTGAAGAGAGAACAAGAAGAATGGGAGAAACAGAAACAACAGGAACGAGAAAGAGAAGAAGAGGAAGAAGAAGAAAGACATATATTTAATGAACTTTACACCGAAAGTTCTGAGGGTCAGTATACAAACAAATCAAAACAACCAGTTAAATTAATTAGCAAAGAATCAAATATTTGGGTTTATACCATGGTCTATCTGAATACTCGATTCTGATTGACTGGAAGGTATGCAAAGTTAAATTACAGTTTTTTATATTAATGTGCTGCTTTCATTGACACACACACACACACACACACACACACACACACACACACACACACACACATACACATCACTCGCACACAAACACAGAGAGAGAGATTGGAGATCTCGCTGCACACATACAGAAACATTCAGGAGCACAGAAGCTTGTTGTCAACTCTGCCCTGCAACAATAATTAATAAAATAGCCTATACAGTGGATCACTACATTATATTTCTCACAACAAGGAGGTAAAATCACTGTTTTAAAATCACTGTCATTAAAATTGTTTAATGCACAGCTAGACGTGCATTAGCCCTTATGTAAACAACACCCTGCTTTTATTGCACTATACTGTGCCTTTTTAAACAGTTTTTGTAGTTGCTATATTGCTGAGGAAATACATAACTAATTGCACATTTAGAATCAGCAGTCACAAGACTCACAACGAATGCCATTTGGGTGAGATTATATTTTCACCTTAGCCACCATTTTTAAACACTTTAACCAAAGAGACTTCAGCTGACCACACACTACAAGCTCATCACATTTCATATTTGTAGTCTCACGCCACAGCTCCAACTAGTCACAAACACTATTACAGACTGAAAACCTTTTTAATATCTAGATGTCTAGCTGTCAGGTGTGCAGACGCAGTGGAGTGACATTGAGTAACAGCTAATGAAATTGTGAGAGAATGAGTAACATCCAGTGAAAGAGGATGTTGAAGGCAGTAAGAGATTTTGAATTTGTGAGTGTCAGAGTTCTGTAACTTTGGTCTAGTTTAGTGCTTTCTTGTTATGTTTTGTGTGTTCTTTTGTGTTGTTTGTTTCCATGTGCCCTGTGCTCTCATGTCTATTGTCTTGACCCCGCCCACCTTGTTATGTTACCTGATTATTGGTTCAGTTTCCCCACCCTGTTGTCCCTAATTACCCTCCTTGTTTTCTCCCTATTTATTCTACTTGTGTTTGAAGTCCTGTGCCAGTTTGTTGTCTTAGGGTGTATTCACACCTGTCTTTTTTGGTTTGATTGAATTGAACTCAAGTTCGTTTCCCCCCTTGGTGCGGATTTTTTGGGCAGGTGTGAATATAGCAATCGCACTCTGGTGCAGACCAAGCAACCGTACCGAGACCCAGCTGAAGTGGTCTCGGTCTGCTTCCAAACTAAAGCCCCTTTCACACTGCACGTTGGACCCAGGAAAATTGCCTGAACATTGCCGGGTCGCCATCTGTGTGAAAGCAAACACATCCTGGGATTGATTCCGGGATTGATCCCGGGTTGGGGACCTAGTAACATTGCTGGGTTCAGTCCCGGAATGAGCGCTGTGTGAACAAAAGCCAGAACTAATGCCGTAAAGGGTGTGTCGTAGTGGTGACGCACGTTATCGCGCAACTTTTTTACCAGGTGTTTTGAAGGCAGATCAACGTTCGCGATGAAAAAAATATGTGCAAACTGTAATGAAGCAGAGATCAGTTAGTTCCTCACTTTCCGCGCTGAAGCTGAGATCGTTCGCCATCTTAAGTGAAAGTTAACGTGCCTAGCGTTTTCGACTCATGCATTACACGTCACACCCTGATATCACATGTCTTTACGGGACCTTTATGGCTTGTGTGTGAACGCACACACACATATTCCGGGTAATCACTGGCAGTGTGAATGTGCAAAATCTAGCGACCTGGGAACAATTGCCGGGACATATTACCCGTGTATTTCCCGGAATCGCAGTGTGAAAGGGGCTTAACTCTAGTACGGTTGAATGAATGGACCAATGAATGGATGACCTTAAGCACACGTGTGGTTTTGTTTACAGTTTATGGTTCACTTGCAAAAAGGGCAGTGTGAAAGCGAACTGCACCAAACTAAAAAAGTCAACATTGTATTTGGTCTGGACCAAAGCAAGTGAACTAGCAGACTTTCCTGGTGTGAGTACACCATAATATACCCATGTTGTTTCCTGATGCTGCCTTGCCTGATGCTGCTGAGTCCTGCCTGCCTGTTTTCCCCCTCGGGTACATTTGTTGATATTTTTATTTATATATATATATATATATATATATATATATATATATATATTTTTTATTATTAATAAAAAGCCCATCTCCTCTGCACAAATGAGTCAACAGCAGAGCATGCAGCAGAGATTCTAAACGATAATAAAAATATCGGTATAACTTCAATAATTTTATGTGTCTCTGCTATATATATATATATATATATATATATATATATATATATATATATATATAGACACATACATACAAATAATTATTATTTTTATTATTATTATGGCAATGTGTAGAGTCATTTATATTTTAAATGACCCTCACTAAGTTGAGGGCATTGATAAATATGGATCTTAAGGAAACATTTTTACTGGCTGTATGAATGTTGCAGTCTCCAACAGTCAGAGCTCTGTCAACAGTAAGCACTAAAAACAAGAGAAATTCTTTAAAAAAATCTGTGTTGAGCAGGTTATCATAGTCATGTTTAGTTTCTAGTCATAGTTTTTGATGTAACCATTTTGTTTGAGTTCTAGTAATTCATTAGTTGTCATGGTTTCTAATTAGTCCACGTCTGTTACCTGTTCTGCCATGAAAACTGAGCCAGAGTAGTTGCCAGAAGCTAATTTCATCTTGGCCACACTCCCTTGGCTGAGGTGCACAATAAAAGCTAGAGCTCGAATGATTTAATATGATAAATTATTATGTGATAAGCCAGATGAGGAGGTGTTTGCAATATTATAGTCACTGCTGGTCCCATCCAGTTTCAAGTTGTCAAAATCATCACTTGTTCAGCACAGTTCCAAATGTTTATCATTCAGCACCAAGTCTACCTCACTGCTGCTGGTCTCACCAAGAACCAAGACTCCTTCTTTGCCACTTACCTTATCCTGCTCCAAAAATTGTTTGTTCTCACTGGTCCTGCCCTGCTCCAAGTCTCCTTTGTGACCGTTCATCTCACCCAACTCTAAGTCTCCTTTGTTGTTGCTGGTCCCACCCAGCTCCAAGACTCCTCTGTCACCATCAGTCCTGCTCAGCTCCTAGTCCCCTTTGTTACCGCTTGTCCCACCCAGCTCCAAGTATTCTTTGTCAGTGCTGGTTCTGCCCATCTACAAGGCTCTTTTTTGTCACTGGTCCTGTCAAACTACAAGTCTTCCTCATTGTTGCTGGTCCTGCCCAGCTCCAAGTGTCCTTTGTTGTTACTGGTCCCACCCAGCTCCAAGAATCCTTCGTCACAATTGGTCCTGCTTAGCTTCAAGTCCCCTTTGTCACTGCTGGTTCTGCCCAGCTCCAAGTGACCTTCGTTGGTGCTGGTCCTGCACAATTACAAGGCTCCTTTTTTTTTGTTGCTGGTCCTGCCCAGCTCGAAGTCTCCTTCATTGTCTCTGGACCTGCCCAGTTACAAGTGTCCTTCATTGGTGCTGGTAAATTTCAGTTGGTCCTACTCAGCTCCAAATCTCCATTGTCACCGCTGGTCCCATCCAGCTACAAGTATTCTTCATCTGTGCTGGTCACACCCAGCTACAAGTCTCCTTTGTCACCATTGCTCACGCCCAGCTCCAGTTGTCCTTCGTTGGTGCTGGTCCCACCCAGCTCTAAGTCTTCCTTTTCACTGCTGGAAAAGCTCTGGCTTTGCCTCTGCCTCTGACTTCCAGCTGTACCTCGCCCCCTCACCCCTCTGGCTCTGCCAGACCCCCCCCCCACCCCCAAAGAGACCTATATAATGGATAATGGTTGAGAACCACTTAGGTGGACTGATAACATTTTATAAACAGTTTACATTTTAGATTTGAGTTTAGCACTTGTTGCTCAGGATCATATGTAAACTCTTATTGTCTTTTTCAGATGATGAAGATTCATCATCAGATTCAGAATGTTTGAGAATCTTATTGTTTGGGAGGACAGGAAGTGGAAAGTCTGCAACAGGAAACACTATCCTCGGAAACGATGAGTTCCACAGTGAAGCCAGTTCACGTTTGGTGACCACTGTTTGTCAGAAGGGAGTTGGTGAAGTTGATGGTCAGTCAGTATCTGTTATTGATACTCCAGGACTCTTTGACACAACACTGACAAATGAACAAGTGCAGGAAGAAATATTGGAATGTGTTTCACTGTCAGCACCTGGACCACATGCGTTCATCATTGTGCTGAGTGTGGGAAAAATCACTCCAGAGGAGAAAGACACTATAGACATGATCAAGATGATCTTTGGCTCAAAAGCAGCAGATTTCTGCATTGTTCTCTTCACTCGAGGAGATGATCTGAGAGGACAAACAATAGAGCAATATGTAGAGAAAAGTAAAGATGCTGATCTCAAGAAACTGATCAGTGACTGTGGAAACAGATTCCTGGCTTTTAACAAAACAGAAACACAAGATCAGACACAAGTTACTCATCTGTTTAATATGATAGAAGAGATGAATCAAGGCCAATACTTCACTAATGAGATGTTTTATGCGGCAGAGATCTCCATTGAAAAAATAAGGGAAATAATAAAAGAGAATGAAAGACAAAGTCAGACTAAAGTTAAAGAATTAAAAGCCAAATATGATATGGAATTTGAAAGCATGAAAAAGACACTGAAGGAAAAAAAACAAAAGATACATGAGGAAAAACAGAGGCTGAAGAACAAGTTCAGAGAACAAGAGGAAACACTCAGGAGAGAGTTTGAAGAGAAAGAAAAATCAGATCAGGAGAAACAAGAGACGGAGGATCAGAAACGATCAGAAGACGAGAAACAGCAAATATATAAATATAATCTGAGAATAGAGAAGATGAAGAGAGAGACTGAAGATCAGAGAATACAGTATGAAAAACAGCAAAAAGAAAGAGAAGAAGAAGAAGATAGAATGAGAGAAGAAGAGTTTAAACAAGATCAAGAAAAAATGAAAAATGATCATGAACACATCATGGCAGAGTTAAGAAAAAAGCAGGAAGAGGAAATAAAAAAGAGAGATTCAGAGGAACAAACGAGGAAGGAACAAGAAGAGAAAGGGAGAGAGGAATGGGAGAGAAAAATAAAAGAGGCTGAAAGTGACAAAGAGACTCAAGAGGAAATTAAACAACAGCAGAGAGAATGGGAGGAAGAGAAGAACCGACAGATGAGAGAACAAGAGGAAGAGGAAAGAGAGAGAAAAGAGAGACATGAGAAACAGCTGAGAGAAAAACAAGAAGAACTGGAGAAAATAAGGAAGAAATTTGAAACCAACAGAGAAGAAGAAGAACAGATTATAGAGGAGGAGAGAGAGAAACGGAAAAGAGAGACAGAACAGAAGAAGAGAGAATATGAAGAAAAGATAAATGAAATGGAGAGACATTGTGAGCAGCTGGAGCGAGAGAGAAAAGAGGAGAGGAGGAGAAGGAAACGAGAGGATGAAGAGAGACGAGTGGAGAAGAGAAAGAGATGGGAGAAAATGATGGAAGATCTGAAACGAGAGCAAGAGGAGGAGATCAATAGAAGAGAGGAGAGAGAAAGAATAGTCAGAGAAGAAAAAGAGTGTGATGAAATGAAACAGAAACATAAAGAACAAATAGAGAAGATGAAGAAGAAACATCAAGATGAAGCCAGAAAATTTAATGATTTCAGAGAGAGAAAAGAACAGCACATTCAGGAGCTCAAGGAGAGACTTGAAGAGTTTCAAAAACAACAGAATAAAGTGAAAAGGTTAAGAATGGACCTAGAAGATAGATGGTCATGTCATGTCATGTGAAACATTATTGATCAGCCAAATGAATGGCAACTCGACTTTTGTAGTGAATTTGAAGGGTTTTTCGGTATTTCTCTTTCTTTCTTCATATAATCAGGATTATTCCCACATGCTCCTGAAGGCTCACTTTCATACAGATTTTAATCACTTACTGAACATACCTGTCAGTTATTAAGAGATCATGTAGACCTTGATGAGTGGGTTTGATTAGAGTTAAAGTTCTGCAGGAGCAGATTTGAATAGACCTGAACTAAAATGATCACACAAAATTAATTTTCTTTTGGTAGATTTAAAAAAAATGATTAATTATAGCAGACCATAAAAGAGAAAAAAGATAGAAAACTGATGTCAGCTGTTCATGGACTGTAAAATCTCTCATGCAGTAGATGAAACCTAAGATGCTGATCACAATAATACCGTAACTAAAAGGTGTTAAAGGAAGTTTTTATTTACTTTGGGTGTTTTCATTTAATTATTTGTAGCATCATCATTGTATTCTGAACATTATTCTGAAATTACGCTGTATGTTCTGTTATTTACTGGTGACTAACACTAAAAATAAATTTCCTCATTCACACAGACCATGTGCTTCTGTTAGTCCTTCATTACTGAGATGCTGAACAGTAACCAATTAATGTATATAAAACAACAACAACAAACCCCCCCCCCCCCCAAAAAAAAACAGTTGAACAAAGACTGAACTGAATAAAACCCAACAAAACTTTAAAACTTATACTGTGGCAGAATAACTACATTTAATCTATTAAAGTTACCCATTAACTACCTATTTTTTTTTCAGCTTGTCTTCAACATCATCTAAAGCTCTAATTGAAACTCTGTTAGATACCATAAATAAACTTTATGACCAAGGCTACTACAGATACAAGTAACTTTACTGCAACTGTGTAGTAAATAATATGTTGAGAGTTTGACTCTAAAAACTCTTTTCAATGTGACATTACAGTTGGAAGTGACTGGTGTTGTTTCCATTAGAGGTTTTTTTTTTTTTTTTTTTCAAATAAAAAACTAATTTAAATAGATTTTTTGTTGCTCTAAACAAGTTTTTTTGTACTCACTTATACCTTGGTTTATTTTTTAGTTTAGCCATTACAACAGTGTTTTAACAAACATATTTGCTTGCGGTCTGGCAAAGGAGGACAATAAAGTGTGGAGACTTCAGCTGAAATTGGACATGATTTGATATTGACACGGTGTAATGGAGTAATGATTTTCTTTTGTAAATGGTATAATGATTCACAAAAATTTGCAGATTCAATGGTTTTATCTAAATTTAAGATGAGACTCCTAGTCAAGTAATAATGAGATCAACAGAGCAGCTATTAATTAATAGTGTGGTACGATAAGCAGATATTGTTTCTGAAAACTATTTTGCATGGGATATTTAAATATTAAATGCTCAAGCTCTCTAAAGCAGGATGGTTCTAATTAGCTGTCAATGTTTTCATCGTCCATCAGCTGGAAAAATCATTCTGTAACATGTTACTTCGGTGTAAACCTGAAAATGACTTTTTAAAATGTTTATATTTTGTAATTTTAGTGTTTCTGCTGTCTTGTCCTTTTTAGGTTTTAGCCAGATAGCCTTGTACACATTGTCTTTACAGGTTTACCTTGATTTAACACATTTACTTGACTGTTGTTAGTGATAAGGCTGGGCAAAGAGTGTCAAAACAAAAAACAAAAAAACAACCTTTGTTTAAAAAAATGTTAAAAAATAATTCAATTTGTTTTATCCAGATGTACCATTGTGCATTGTGCATTGTTGCATTGTTGATGAAATACATTTACATTTTGAAGCTGAAAAAGTTTTGTGGTATTGTGGAAAATTTAGATTTTTTCCAAAATGTCCAATTGGTGATATATATATATATATATATACACACAGGGCGACTTGTAGGGGGGATGGGGGGATTTCCCCCCTTCTGGTCAATGTGTCCCTGTCTCTGTTGAATTACATTTATCCCTGGTGGGAAATATATATATAAATAAATAATATATATATATATATATAATTAAACTGTAAGTACTCCCGCCTAATAGACCATCTAAGTTTTGTGATCCTGGTTCACGTGCCTCAATCCATAAAGTGCTGTACAGAAAGTCATCGTGTGCTATTTCATAGTGACAGTATGAATTAATACCCAATGTTTTTGCTCAAAACTCATTTTATTGTGACCTAATGCAGATATTGTAAACACATAAATGTGCTGTATTATAAAACAGAACACAGACGTTTACGTCACCGTAATGTGTGTAGCATTTGGACCAATCAGGCACACAACTATTTGAGATATTTAACAAATAATATCTAACGCCACCTCATCTAACAAAAGGGTCTATGGACCCTTCCCCCTCAAAAAAGGCAGAACAGGCCTCTGGTTCTATAGCAACCATAGGCACACTATCTGATAACACTAGGTTTACGACGCCCAGGAACTCTCAACTCAAGTCTCTCAAAAAACAGACACATAATGTACATAAAAAGGGACTCTTCTCTAATTAATTCATAGAAAAACCTTTATTTGAATTAATTCACATATACTTTAGGGCATTGTGTATGCTGTTACTGTTCTTGTATATTGTGTTTTGTGTATTATATATGTTTTATACATGCTTATGATGGATCACTAGTTAATATAACCTCATCTATATGATGTTTGGTATCTATGAGTTTGTATTTTCATGATCTAAATGAGAGTGTATATTATATGTTGATGTCTATGCCAACACATTAGTTTTATAAGAATCTTAAAGATTCTTCTCTTGAACCCCCCAATCTAATTTCATCTACAAGACACCAGACTAGAGACAAACAGTTGTAAAACTTCCCTCCAAAAGGTACCATTACTCATTGGCTCACTCAAATCCTGAGGGTGTGACATCATCCCCCTATATAGATCACTGATCACCAGATCAGGCAGTTCTTTTAGATTCAGGAATTCCAGGAGAAGATGCTGAGCTAAAGAGCCTTAATAACAACGCTAAGCTTGTGCCAGGCTTCGGCCTTGACTATTCATTCATCAAAATCCTCTGATTCGAACTGGTCTTTCTCAAAAACTCACTTCAGCAGAGACCAACTGGAGCCCCAAAGTGCATCAGGACTCTTTTTCAAACATTCAAGACATGCAAGTATCAAACTTAGTCTTATTAACTGATACATTAGGTATCATATGCACCTTTTACAAAGGTGTGTTTGAACTAAGAAACTGATGTTTCCTTCATGCTGTAGATCTGCTGAATATCAAATTGTACCATAGCTTCATGTCTTTATTTCTCTTCTCTTTACTGTTTAAGCTTTAACCCCTTTTTCCTATGCCAACTGTATGCATGTGTGTGTGTGTGTGTGTGTGTGTGTGTGTGTGTGTGTGTGTGTGTGTGTGTGTGTGTGTGTGTGTTAGACTAGTTTAAGTGTTTATGTAGTTGATAAAGTCTTGTAACACACTTGAGGTTGTTCATTGTTTGTCTCTAATCATGCAGATTTTTGCTACATGCTCTGTGTAGTATTTTACAGTAAGAAAGTTATTTTCCTAAACCAGGAATTTAACGTTCTTAGAATTAACAGACTATTGACACTGAGATGTCAAGTAAACACTTACAGTGGATCTAAATATTTATAATTTATCATAACTAGTTATGATTGATTATTCATATTTCCCCTTTGAGCTGATTCGTTACATGTGGGAATTGATCACGCAATATTGACTAATGGATCGGCAGAGATTCGTCTTTCTGCGAGTCATTATGAAATTATGGTTCTATTCTATTTAAAGAAATATGAGGTAAACGTTTGAATACATAATGTGCAAACTTTTGGCGTAAATTTAGAATGTATGTTGTATAGCGAAGCACTGATCAGAAATATGGAAGCAAACATGATTGAATATGTAGTGTGTCGTTATTCTGATCAAAATATCATTATCACCATATTGATATTGCATTCCTGGCAGAAATGAGAACTATCAGTGTCACTGTAATCAAGTATTATCATAAACAGTGCTCAAGAATCGAAGCTATCTAATCTCAAGGTCAAATCAGAATATTTATTGTAAAAATGGTCAAAAATAATCTATATATTTATTGCTGTGATTTATATATATTTTAAATATGAAAATAAATCACAAATCACACCCTGTATACACACACACACACACACACACACACACACACACACACACACACACACACCATATTTTTAATTCAACTAAAACGTGAACACTATTTAGAAAAATTAGGAAACTAATCATTATATCCTGTGTGTGCACGATTGATTTTTTTCCCCCCTGCATGTCATGTGCAGGACTCTGTAAAACTCGGATGTTTCAGGGCCGAAAAAATCTAAGGAAATCTCCGCCACCAGAATTTTTTAATTTTTTTTCACCTGTAGTTGTCCTGCAGTGAGCAAATGTTAGAGTTTATTAACGCCTGTGTTAAATCGTACCACTTCAAATAATGACTCTTTTGTGCCCAGAGACTTTGTGATCATTGGAAACTCCATGGTGAGAGACATTTGAAAGATCCAGCACAAGGTAAACAACATGTGCTGTTTTTTGCTGCTTCTCGGGTTGCTTATGTGATTAAGAAAGAAGTTTTGATGGTTATGAAGCATAAAAATATCAGTGTTGTTGGAGTTAATTATACACTCTACAAAATGCTGAGTTATTTTTTAACCAAAATGCTGGGTTCAGTCTGTTGGGTCAATTTGTTGGGTTGTTTTTAATATTTTTACCCAGGTGCTGGGTAGTTTTTCTGTAACTAAGTTGCTGGGTTATTTTATTTTATTTTTCTACCCAACTGCTGGGTTAAGCCTGTTTCCAAAGGAACAACCCAGCTGCTGAGTTACAGTCAGTTTGCAAGTTTTTTGCATCCTCTACAGGAGAGAGTCACCAATTTGGTGCACTTCTTCAGAGAAATAAAGGTTTGTATACATTTTCTTTAATTTATAAAGTCTTTACTATGCTGTATATTGTATTGTTTTACGCAATGCAACCTATGGACGAGATGTCAGTCAGCTGGGTTTGCAGCGGTCGTTTCGCATGATGGAAATGCATTTTGCCTTGCATAGCATAAATGGATTTTATTCGTTATAATACTTTGTTATATTAAGTTTCAATTAACTGGATGTTAAAATATGTTCTCTTATCTCAGTTCATCAGTGTTTGTCTTTTGTTGCTTCTAGTAATTTTGCCCACAATACATTGCGCTTTGGTGAAGGATTCGGTCCAGAACTACAAACACGAATAAAACACATTAAAAAACTACAAACATGGTGGATGTGCGTGACTGGTTGTTAGGTAGAGAGGTTTAGAAAAAGGGGTTTGAGTTACTAATAATCAGCATTTAACCTGGTAAAAAATATTTATTTAATGTTATCTGTTTTATATTACACTGTGTGGTAACTATGCGACAGAGCATCCGTTAAGGACGCAGTTGTGTGACGTGACAGTATGTCCCAAAGCTCTCCTACTCTTCTACTACACACTCAAATGGGTGCACTTTTTCTTCACAAAAAGAGTACACACTTTAAAGGTGCAGTATAAGTAGGCACATTGGGATGCAGCAATCTACTTCTTTCTTGAATAATTCAGCCATCTGAATGAATTGTTTGAATGCCTCAATGATTCACTCGTTAAGACAGTGGGTGCATCTCAATCAGCTCCCATGCCTCCGAGCTCATGAATCAGTAGATCGTGTACACAAATTCAGTCACTGTTAAGTTCCCTGACTCACTGCACGTTGGGACAGTGATCACTCAAATTCCAGTGACATGATTACATTCAGTGTCAACGAACAACATAGTAGAACATCATCAGTGGAATTAAGAAACAACAGACAGGACCAATCTCATTTTTATATTATTTTTTATTCTCTTTAAACACATCATTCTGTTACATGTTCTTACAACATTTCAGCAAAATATTAATTATAAATGATAATTAGATGTGTTCATTACTTGTCCAGCAATGTGTTTATGTTGAAATATACTAAAAATGGTCTGTCCTTTCAAATCTTCTATGACCTGTCATTATATTTATCGAGTTGACTCATGTGGTTTATGTTTCACTCTTCAGAAATGTGACATTATTTCCGGTAAGAGAGCATAGTCAGCACTGATGCTCCCTAGTTTTTGCGGTGCATTGTGGGATTTTTCAGGGAGCGAATGTTCCAGTGCACTGTAAGGATTTCGCGATTGAGACCACCCTTAAAATGGCCGACTCCCTGATCAGTGCCCTGACTACTGAACAAGGGAGCTAAATGAGACACACCCAGTCTCTTCCTGCCACCTACTGGCAGTTTACTTTTTTATTTAAAAGTAGCTTATCTTTGCATTTTTTTTTCAACATTTCATATTTTAAATCACCAAGCTCATAACATTGTTATATTATATTTTTGCAATGTAAATGCGTTCATGCTACATTTCAGCTTCATTAAACTGTCTGTGTAAATGCTACTTTAGCTGCTTCTGTTTCTTCTGCAGTGGAAAGATTGGATTTGTTAATACTGATTTCATGTGATTGGTAACAGCCCTATATTGTCTTATTATATTAAGTGAAATTATTAATAAAATGTAAAAAATTGATGTGAAAGATGATGCAAAAAAAAAAAAAATCCCTTTAAGTAGGCAAAAAATGAACTGTAAATCAGTTAAAACAAATTTTAGTATGCAGAAACTTTAGTCATGTAAAATGTAATTTCCCAACAACAAAATTGTTGCCAGTGAAAATTCTGAGTGGCTTGTAAATTTGGAAAACCACTAGCCACAGTGGCCGGTGTGCAAAAAAGTTAATGTCAAGCCCTAATTGTCATGATATAATTTTTTTTTTTTTTATTGTTGACTCTGTCGGGCCAGGTATGTTGTGGCCACTGTCACTCTGTTTCTCAAGAAGCCTTCACTAGATACTTCTGTTTTGAACAACTTTCGTCTTATCTCTGTATTACCATTTATCTCTAAAGTATTGGAATAAATTGTTTGGCAAACATCAGTTTTTTTTTTTTTTCAGTTGTAACTGTATTTCTAAAATCTTTCAGTATGGTTTTAAGTCTGCTTAATGTACTGAATCTGCAGTCTTGAGAGTGGTAAATGACATTTATGAGAATACTTAGTGATGCATGCATTAAATAATGTAATGCACAGTTAGCCATACATAAATTTACAAAGCCATACATTTACATAAATGACAAAATAATTATTTTGTATTGTTCTAGTTAACAGTTGGTTTATTTATTTACTTTATTTTTGAGAAATTTGAAATTACATAAATAATAATAATTATAATAAATATAGCTGCAAGCAGCAATTACGAGCTTCAGACCAATGGCAGGAATAAGTAATTAAAACCATTTTAAGATTATTTTAGGCAGAATGGCTGAAAAATCATAAATACAACAACTAGTAATATGATTTATTGACTTATCACTGTTGATCAATAGGTGGCACTGTAACCAAATTAATGTGGCATGGTCAGTGTGAGGTGACAATGGCACATACCAAGTTTTGGTGTCAATATGTCAAATATTTGGAGAGATACAGCCTGAGATGTAGTTTGGCACTATGCCTAAAATTTGTAGCGGTGCTGTACGAAAACGGTTTTGTCTATTGACCCGAAATCCACAACTCTTTGTCAGCACAGTCTGAAGATCATCTGACTCGATTTTGGTGAAAATCGGACCAACGTTTGATGAGGAGTGCAAAAAAGTAGGTTTTCAACATAAATCAAAATGGCTGACAGTAAGTTCGGCTTATTATGACATAATTGATATGTATGTTGTCGGCATGATCCAAGGAATATTTTGAGACCAGTTTCATTACAATAGGTAAATGCAATCAAAAGTTATTAGCATTTGTGTAAATTATGTAATTAAGAATTAATGAATGGTTTATTACTCCAGACCAATAGGTGGCGCTGTTACCAAATTGATGTAGTGTGGTCAGTGTGATGTGACAATGGCACATACAAAGTTTGGTGTAAATATCTCAAAGTTTTGCAGAGATACAGCCTCAGATGCTTTTTGGCATCTTTCCAGCAAATTCATTGATGCGCTAAATCAGAACCGTTTCGTATATCGACACGAAATCCATAACTTTTTGCCAGTGGGGTCTGAAGATGATCCGAGGACAATTTGGTGGAAATCGGACTAACGGTCTAGGAGGAGTTCGAAAAAGTATGTTTTCAACATTAATCAAAATGGCGGACAGGAAGATTGGCCAATTTTAGCATAATTGGTATCGATGTTCTCGGCATGACCCAAAGAATATAGCGAGACCACTTTCATTTCAATAGTCTAATTCATTCAAAAGTTATTAGCGTTTTTGTAAATTTCATTATAACTTTTGACCACAAGGTGACGCTGCGCCAAAAACGTTTTGAGTACCATCAGGGCATGGTGCCGAAGATTTTTGTAATTATTTTCATAACGATACGCTAATGCGTTTGTAAACTACAGCATTTTAGAACATAATTCAAAATGGCCGACGCCTAAAATGGCTGACATGGGAAAATTGGGTACCATTCAATTCAGCATGAAGCACCCAATCTAAAGAGACCAGTTTTGTGATTTTTGGTCAAACTATACTGAAGTTATAAGCAAAAATATGCATTTTTCATATCTCCTGACCACTAGGGGGCACTGCGCCGAAACACTGCAGGTAGTCTCAGGTCAGGTTTATTATAATACACAGCAAGTTTGGTCTCAATACGCCAAACAGTTGTGGAGATATAGCCTCACATCCATTTTTACATGCTTTTCGTAGAATTCCTTCGTTCGTTATTCGAGAAGGGTGGGACGAATCAACTTGAATTCCATAACTTTTTGCCAGCATGGTCTGATGATGATCTGAGCTAATTTTGGTGAGAATCAGACAAACCATCTAGGACGAGTTTGAAAAAATATGTTTTTCGAACAATAAAATATAGCGAAAAAACGCTATACGCTTGCGATTTTTGAATTTTGGTATTCTTTCGACTCGGCATGAGCCAAGGATTCAGTGAAAAATTTTTTTTCCTTCTGTGCCTTATGGTTCAAAAGTTATTAACTTATAGAAATTTACATTTTGGACAAGTGGTGGCGCTAGAGAGTTGGAGTTGGAGTTAGAGACTCCAAATTTGCTATGGTGACTTTTCTCACTGTCCTCTATCAGTGTGCCAAATTTCACAACTTTCCCGCAAGCGGTTCTATGGGCTGCCATAGACTTTGCGGCGGAAGAAAAAGGAAGAATAATAATAAGAATCCTAACGGATACAATAGGTGCCTACGCACCTTCGGTGCTTGGCCCCTAATAATAATGATAATAATAAATAAATAAATAAATAAATAAAGCCTATATATAAAGAGATATACGAGTACTAAACTGCTTAGTTCAACCTCAAGCATTACTGTCATGTAGGTCTATATAAAGCGTACCGGGACCTCATTGCTTTCACAAATCATGAGGAAATCGAACCACAAACAGACCCACAAATGAACCGAACTCAGACCACCTCCGGAGGTGCGCTCCGAGAGCACTTGCAGGGCTCAAACGAACTAGGTGTGAAAACACCCTTAATAAATGATCACATGATTGAAATGTATAATAAATGATTCTGTGATGAAATGGAATAATGAAAGGAAAATTATTATAAATGAATAACAAAAACATAAAGAAAGTAAAGCATCACAAATGTCTGGTTGTTCTCTTAAAGCCACACACACACACACACACACACACACACACACACACACACACACACACACACACACACACACACACACAGGTTGCTGTTTTGAAGCTTTAGATCCTGTATCAGCATTTCAGGTTTCATCTGCTGGAATGAAAGATTTGTATAGCGCCTTTCCCAAGCTCAAGGACGCTTCACAATGACAAAAGCAAATAAACAATCATTTTATACATAGATGGACAATAGACATTTGCCAAGTACAGAACCTGCGATAGCAGTTGCATACCACAGTAATAATACAGAATCATAATCACAAACAGATACAGCAGACAGTCAGATACAGAAAAAAAGTAAAAGAAGAAAAAAAACATATTATGACCGGTAGTATTGGTTGAACATATAGGTTTTGAGTTTAGACTTAAAATTTGTGCAGTGTGGTTATTGTCTGAAGAGCCAGGGGCAATGAGATCCAAAGTTTAGGAGCCATAGCAGAGAAAGATCTGCCTCCCATAGATGATAGGTGAAATCTCAGAACACAAAGAAGTTCATCTCCAGATGATCGAAGTGGACGAGAGGGAACATATGGAGAAAGTAGGTCAGAGAGATAGGTAGTTGCAAGACAATGGAGTGTCTTAAAGATAAGCAGAAGAATTTTATAAATGATATGAGAGGACACAGTTAGCCAGTGGAGGTTAAAAAGAATAGGAGTGATATGCACAGACCGTTTAGTCTAAGTTAACATCTTTGCAGCAGAATTTTGAATACATTGCAAACGAGAGATGGAGTGTACTGGTTATCTGAAAAAAAAAAAAAAAAGTGTTACAGAAATCAAGGTGAGATGTGATAAATGCATGTACTAGTGATTCAGCATCTATTGGGCTGATGAATGAATGGAGTTTGGCAATACTGCGAAGTTGAAAAAATGCAGCTTTGGAGAGTTTACTAATATAAACATCTGATTTAATCTTACAGTAGAGTGTGCATAGGTTAAAATCCACACCAACGTTGACAAAAGATAATTTGTAAAATGAATGAATAATGTTAAATGTCACATTACACATAAAATGAATCCCACATGTTCAGTTTCTTGGTTCAGTTCTTTCTTCTTGCATTCTTTCAGTTTTAGTTTTGTTTTTCCTTTCTTTCTTTTTTTCTTTTCTGTCTTTGGGGCCCTTTATTTTATTCTTTTTATCTTTTAAGATCTGCTATAATTCATGTTGTTTCATCGTGTCTTAAAAAAAGAAAGTGAATTTTGTGAGACTGCTTTAGTTCAGGTCTATTCAAATAATCTGCTTCTGTAAGTCCACGATCATCTCCACTGTTTTGAGCGTGTTAAGCTCCAGGTTGTTGAGACTGCACCAGACAGCCAGCTGCTCAACCTCTTGTCTGTAAGCAGACTCTTCACCATCCTGAATGAGGCAGATAAGTGTGGTGTCATCGGAGAACTACAGGAGTTTGACAGGGGGGTCTTTAGAGGTGCAGTCATTTGTGGAGGGAGAAGAGCAGTGGGGAGAGAACGCAACCCTGAAGAGCAGCAGTGCTGATAGTGTTAAAGGCCAAACAAAACTCCACAAACAGGATAGGATCCTCACATAAGTCCCTGGTTTTTCCAGATGTTGCAGGATGAAGTGCAGTCCCATGCTGACTGCATCATCCACGGACCTGTTTGCTCAGTAAGCAAACTGCAGGGGTCCAGCAAGGGTCCAGTGATGTCCTTCAGGTAGGCCAACACCAGTCTCTCAAATGACTTCATGACCACATATATTAAAGCAACAGGTCTGTAGTCATTTAGTCCTGTTATTTTTGGTTTCTTGGGTACAGGGATGATAGTGGAGTGTTTAAAGCAGGAGGGGACTTCACACAGCTCCAGGGATCTGTTGAAGATCAGTGTGAAGATGGATGATAGCTGGACAGCAGAGGCTTTGAGGCAGGCTGGAGAGACACCGTCTGGGCCTTTGGCTTTCCTTATCTTCAGTTTTGTGAAGATTTTGCGTACATCATCTTCACAGATCTTAAGTGCAAGTTGAAAAACAGTAGCGGGGAGTGGGGGGGGGGGGGATGCTCTGTGTACAGGCATCAAATAAATTCTAACAATAACCATATTCAGAGAGTGTGTGTATGAAGGGTGGGACCAACCGGGTCAGATAAGGCAAGGCAAGTTTATTAATATAGCACATTTCATACACAATGGTAATTCAAAGTGCTTTACATAAAAGAAAGTAAAAAAAAAAAATTAGTAATAATAACAAAGTAAAACAAGGAATTTAAAAACTTTGAAAATTATTGAAACATTGATTTAAAATGAATTTTAAAACAGTTTAAAAATAGAAAATGATTTTACATAAAATACAATGAATACATAAAATACAGTGCAATCAGTTCGGACATCGCACTGTGCTCGTTCAATAAATGCACAACTAAACAGATGAGTTTTGAGTCTAGATTTAAAAGTGGCTAATGTTTTAGCATATCTGATCTCTTCTGGAAGCTGATTCCAACTGCGGGCGGCATAATAACTAAAAGCAGACTCCCCTTGTTTTGTGTGAACCCTTGGCATTTCTAACTGACTCGATCCTACTGATCTGAGTGCTCTGTTAGGTTAATATTCAGTGAGCATATCTGCAATGTATTTCGGTCCTAGGTCATTGAGTGATTTATAAACGAGTAAAAGTACTTTAAAATCGATCCTAAATGTAAAAGGAAGCCAGTGTAAGGACCTGAGGACTGGTGTGATATGCTCAGATTTTCTGGTTTTAGTCAGAATTCTGGCAGCAGTGTTCTGGATGAGCTGCAGCTGTCTAATTGTCTTCTTGGGAAGTCCGGTGAGGAGACCATTACAATAGTTCACCTTGCTGGTGATAAAGGCTTGATCAAGTTTCTCCAAGTCTTGACTGGAAACAAAACATCTAATTCTTGCAATGTTTTTTAGATGATAGTATGCTGATTGAGTTACTGCTTTGACATGACTACTGAAACTAAGGTCTGTCTCCAGAATCACACCAAGATTCCTGACTTGATTTTTAGTTGTTTGACCCCTAGAGCCAAGGTATGCATTCACCTTGAGAACTTCATCTTTGTTTCCAAATGCAATGACTTCAGTCCTTTCCTTGTTTAACTGAAGAAAGTTCTGGCACATCCAACTATTAATTTCATCAATACATTGGCAGAGGGAGTCAGTGGGGCTGTAGTCATTTGGAGATAAGGCTAGGTAAATCTGAGTATCATCAGCATAGCTGTGATAGGCAATTTGGTTCTTTCTCATTATTTGAAACAAGAGCGGTGCATGAATTAAGCCTTGTGGGACTCCGCATGTCATGGACATCCACTTAGACTTATGCTCTCCTATGTCATGGACATCCACTTAGACTTATGCTCTCCTATAATCACCATTTGAGTACCATCCCAGAATGCCCGACCCAGTTTTCCAGTCTCTCTATTAGTATGTTATGATCGACAGTGTCAAACGCAGCACTGAGATCTAGCAATACCAGCACTGATATTTTGCCAGAGTCAGAATTTAAGCGAATATCATTTATTATCTTAATGAGTGCTGTCTCTGTGCTGTGATGCAGTCGGAAACCAGATTGAAAATTGTCCCAGGTATCCATTTGAGTTTAAGTATTTGTTCAGCTGAATAAAACTACCTTTTCTATAATTTTGCCTATAAAAGGAAGATTTGATATTGGTCTATAATTGCTCAAAATGGTGTTATCAAGATTGCTCTTTTTCAGGAGAGGCTTAACAATGGCAGTTTTCAGTGGGTTTGGTTATGTAAAAGAAAGAAGTGAGGCGTTCACCACTTCTAAGAGATCTGCATCTAAACAGTTAAGCACACTTTTGAAAAAAGATGTGGGAAGTGTGTCAAGATAGCAGGTTGACGATTTCTTCCAAAATTTTGCTATCAATTGCTTCAAAAATAGACATAGTATCTTTTTGATATTGCGGCAGAATCTGTCTGACCTCTGCATTATCTTGAGGATGTGCTAATCGCCTTCCTGATATTGATGATCTTCTCAGAAAAGAAGGAAGCAAACTCATTGCATTTGCTGTCTGAGAGCATTTCACTGGGAATCTGACTTGGGGGGTTTGTCAGTCTCTCAACAGTTGATTTATTAGTACGAGTGTTGTTTTAAGTTACTGTTTTATAAGGTTTGAGAAGAAACTCTGTCTAGCTGTGGCTAGTTTCACATTAAAACCATGAAGGCTGTCTTTATAGATGCTATAGTGAATTTTAAAGTTTCGTCTTCCTCCACATCCGCTCAGCTTTTCTGAATTGTCTTTTCATACTCTGAACTGCTATTGATTTTCATTAAACTGATTTCTGTCTGCTAATTTTCTTATTGACTATTACAGGCGCAATATCATCAATAACATTCTTAACTTTTGAGTTAAAGGAATCAAGGAGAAGATCAACAGAGTCTGCAGAAATGCTTGGTGTTAAAGATATAGCCTCCATAAATAGCACACTTGTGTTCTCGTTAATGCATCTGTTTCTGACAGAGACAGACCTAGATATAGTGGTAGCAGAGATCAATAAATCAAAGAAAATGCAGAAGTGATCAGATAGTGCTAAGTCCTTAATAAAGATGGATGAAATGTTTAGACCCCTACTGATGATTAAATCTAGAGTGTGTCCACCTTTGTGTGTGGGTCCATGCACATGCTGAATCAGATCAAAAGTGTTTAAAACAGTTATCATTTCTTTTTTAGTTTTGTTTTCTGCATTATCTATGTGAATATTAAAATCCCCTTCAATAGCAAAACAGTCAAACTCTGAGGAAATCATTGATAACATTTCTGTGAACTCTTCAACAAAGGTTGGAGAGTATTTTGGAGGCCTGTAAATAATGATAAACAGAATGCGTGGAGCACCTTTCAGCACAATCCCTAGATATTCAAAAGACAAGTACTGACCAAATGACACTAGCTTGCATTGGTATGCATCTTTAAATAGAGCAGCTACACCTCCACCTCTCCTAACAGTCCTGCAGACACTCATGAAAGTAAAGTTAGGAGGGGCTGTTTCATTGAGGACTGTTGCACTGCAGCTGTCTTCTAGCCATGTTTCGTTTAGAAACATAAAATCCAGATTGTTTGTGGTTATTAAGTCATTGATTAGAAATGATTTATTTTTTAGTGAACGAATGTTTAAAAATGCTAACTTGATGGCAGTGCTTTGTGTCTTTACAGCAATCTTAGTGTGATGCATAATAGGCCGCAGATTAGATGAATTTGCCCTTCGGCTTGAGAAGGCCTTTGACTTTCTATCACGTGATAAAATAGAAATAGAGAAAGCTACAGGCACACTGGGTTCCCGCTTGTTCTGTAAACATTTGTGAATGTTGCTGCTATTATAGCGGGGACCCGACACATATCACTGAGAGCTGCTATCAGTTGTTTTTGGTTCACCTACAGGAGATGGAGGGTTTGGGCCCTGGCGTTGTGGCATTGGTTCGGATAGATCTGATGGGAGCAGGGCCCACAGGCTTTGGTGGTTGGGGGGCCCGCCGTTTTTTAGTTGATATCTGGGGGCTTGCAGCAAAAGAGTGGGAGAGTTTGATCCCAGCATACACCAGTTCCACCATCTTCTGTGAGAAGCATAGAAGTGGAGATGCTGGAGAAAGGGATAATGTGTCCGGTGAGCAGGGCTGTGTCTCTGGTGTTTCCACTGACTGTGATATGTTGTCCTGGCTTCCCTGGCTGTTTTCCAGAAAGTCGTCCTTGGGTGCTGTGTCTTGGAGTTGTTTTGATACATCACAATCTGTCTGTGAGGAGTTCTGTGGGCAGGGCTCAGCCGGCATAGTGTCCATCAGCAGTGCTTGTTGTGGCTGCGTGGTGTTATCAGTGTCCTTGTGGGATGTGTCAACCACATGACGACTCTGACCAGGTGTGTGTGTGCTGAATGAATTGACAGACTCTGCTGAAGGATGACGTAGGGAGTAGTAGATATTGTCCTTAAGCACTCTAGCACCAAGTTTATTTGGGTGGAGGCCGTCCGGTTTAAACAGTTGTCTATGGCCCCAGAAAAGATTGAAGTTGTCGATGAAATACACTCCTTTTAAACTGCAAGATCTTTGTAGCCATGTGTTCAGCCCAAGCAACCGTGAAAACATATTTGTTCCCCTTGCTGGGAGTGGTCCACTGATGAACGACTGAACTTTGAGTCTTCGAAGATAAGACAAAATATTACATATATAAACAAGTTGCATATCATTTCTGTGATTTTTAATAAAATAAGGATTTTAAATAATGAAAATGACTTTGTATCTGCTTATTCATCAGAACACTTAAAGAAGAAACCACATCTTCCCTATCTCATTTCTGTTTTAAAGAAAGAAAATGAATGGATGCAAGCAGTTTCATTTCAACATATACAAAATCACTTTTTCCAACCTCCGCTGATTAGTTTCTTTTCTTTCAGAGTTATTCTTTTAAATTTTTATTCCAAGGCCTATGTGTTAAAATGGCATCAGGTAAGAATATAATTACATACAAATATTTGCAGCAACACTTTCTTATTGATTTATTACGTATTTATGAAATATTAGCCAACAGTAGGCAACTTTGTTTACTTTTTTTGGTTAAATAAATTACATTTCACTGTGCTCTTACATTTACATTTAAAAGTGGCACTGGACACCAGGATCTGTTTTAACTTTTTAACTAAACTTCTGTGTAAGGCTTCCTCTTTTAATCCGCAATTCTTTACACTTATCTTTGTTGATTTGTGGAAATAGCCTATTTATCAGAGATGGACAGTAGTGAAGTATTTTTACTTTACTCAAGTAAATTTCACTCAAGAGTGTTTTCCTTTGGGAAACTTTACTTCTCTACATTCCAAAGCATAATGTCATACTTTTTAATGCAATACATTTCATAAATTAAAGTTGTTGTTGTTGTTGTTGTTGTTGTTGTTTTTACCTTTAATAATTAAGAACATTAAAAAATTTTGTTGTTGTTGTTGTTGTTTTTTTTAAATTTAAAATTTTTTAATTACTTTTACTTGAGTAAAAGTGAGAAAGTAATAGATTTATAATGTAATTAAGTATTAAATTATATTTAATATGAAATGTAGTGCAGTAAAAAGTACAATATTGTTTTGAATTAAAGTTTTCTAAAAAATAAAAAAAAAAAAACACTCTGTTCAAAATTACTAACAGTGTAAATTACTGACACTTTGTTTTTTATTGTAATGCAGTGTAAATTTAATTAATTAAACATAATCTGCTATTTATTAATATTTTTATTGCAGCTTTAGATCATTACATATGAGCTGAAGTGTAATTTTGACACTGTAGATATTCTGAATGTAAGGAAAATCATAATTTCACCAATTTGTGTTGATGTGTGTATCATCAGTACACTGTTCTGTACTCAGTTAGTTCTAATTAGTTATTGCAAACACAAATTGTGCACAAATTGCTGCTAATTCATAATGGCTAAACCATCTGTTGTCTCTGTGTGTGTGATTTTTTTTTTCTTTTTTTCTCCTCTAGTGGTGGCATGTAGAAGTCCAGAATCTAATTGTCCTAACAGTAAGTACAATAAATCACTGGCAGTGATATTAATATGAGTCTACTTGAAACATCTGTGCATTACTTTTATAAACCAACGATAAATCTCTTAAATTATATAAAAGTTCTGTGAATAATATTATCATTGCACAATATTGTAACAGTTAAAGTATTAGTTCACACCAAAATAAAAATGTTGTCATTGTTTATTCACTGTTATGTTGTTCATTTGTGGAACACAAAACATCCAAACTGCTGCTTTTCATATTGCAAAAATGGATGATGGTTTTATAATTAAAAATAAAAAATGATAAAATAATAATAATCAACATTTTTTCCCAAGACTTTCGAAACCATTTGCATTAGATTTGTGATAAATATTTTTTTTTGCGTGTCCAAAGTTTAGAAAATGTTTGTGATTATCATAATTATTAAAAGATGAAGTCCAAGGTCATGGTAGGTAAAAAAACTGTTTTTCAAAGTGAATTTTTTTTTTTTTTTTTTGCCTTTATATTATTATAGGACAGTAGAGACAGATAGGAAATTGAGAGTTGGGGGAATAGGGTTAGGACATGACCACAGGGCAACCTAAGTTTTTAAATAAAAAGTGGAGGTTGGGTTATAAGCAGCTTTGATAATTTATTGCATTCATGTTGTGTCCTGCTAAACTCACATTACTATTTTATAAATAAAGGCCCAATCCCATTCCTACCCCTTAGCCCTTCCTGTTTCACACACACATCCAGAAGCAAAGAAACTTGTCAACGCTGCCCTACGACTTCTATTAATAACAGTTTAAATACTGAATCACTACATTATATTTTCCAGCAACGAGAGTATAAAATCGCTGTTTTTGAAATAAACTCACTCATTGTAAAGAGAGATGCACAGATGCGTGTACAGGTAACTTTCAGCTCTCTCTCTTTCTCTCTCTCTCTCTCTCTCTCTCTCTCTCTCTCTCTCTCTCTCTCTCTCTCTCTCTCTATCTATCTAGCAATATTTGTAAAAAGGGTTTAAGGATTTCTAATTATCAGGGGAAATAGCCCCCCTCAATGTCTATGGTGGTTAACGCCACGATCACTGTCGTGCAGTCTGTGATGATATCCTTTTGAGTGGTACGGTCCCACATATGGGATTCTTATTTCCGTGCCCCTGGGAGTATGGTCCCACATATGGGATTTAGAACGTTCGGTGACGTCACATAACTGCCAAATTCAAACTGCGTTTTCGTGCGTTGGCTGGCGCTGAGCCAGAGAGAGACGTGCACTGCTCTTGTCATATTATCACAACTATGCAGTGTTCTTAACCACATAATGCATATTTTAGGTTTCAGACATTTAAATACACATAATTACTAGTAAAACAATACATTTAAAGTTTGAAAAATACACACATTTGTCTATGGAAGCAACAATAATAATCCATTCAAATTTAATTTGCAGATGTGTTTTATTCATATCAGATACACATAGTGTAAGTAACTATAAAGTTCACTGTATTCTTCACCCAGTTCACCGGCCACTTATTACTTGTATTTCGGGAGAAATTGATGAATTCACGTGCTGTAAATGCGACCAACAGGACTCTTTGAACTGCGCGAACAAACATGGCGGCGCCCATCACACATTACAAATCACGATCAAGATCATTTAGAAAGGTTTTTAAACGACAAAACACACTCATTTACACATATTTATGAATCGGAATATCAGATTGTTCATGACATGGTATGCAAGTTTGTGAATATTTTAAATAAAAAACGGAAAAACGAAATAAAAGCGATCCATCTGTCATACAGTGTTATTGTAGACGTGGTGTGTCACGTGACAAGCCTGATGCGTCGCCATGGAAACAGTAAGGGGAACGTTCTAAAATAACGGTCATCTTAAAAAAACTCACTCTGGGGGGACCGCTAGAATATTTTAAACTCACCACTGAAAAGGATATGACATTAGCAACTTTAGCGATTTTTTGCAAACATTCCTTTGAATAACATGACCGTGAATATGAATTCACGATTGAATGTAACATAAAACAAATGATTACTTTTCATTAAAATCTTTGTTAATGCCAATAGTGCTTACATTTATTGGTCTTTTTGTTTTGCTCTGGCAGCGCATTTTTCTGTTGTGTTGTGTTTTTGTTGTGATATTTTTTATACCTTTTTTTTTGGTGTTGTGATCGAGAATATTTTTTTTTAGGGGTATATGTGGCTTTTCCTTTTCCCTATACTTTTAAAACCAAAAGAGAATGCCATCTTAACACTACCCTACCCCTTCACGTGAATGCGCCAAAAGGAGGGGTAGGGGAAAGGGGAAGGGCTAAGGGGTAGAAATGGGATTGGGCCTAAATATACAAGTCATAATAAAGAACTAAACTAGACAGAAGTGAAAGTAATCAGTAACTGTGGACATGGGAACAAAAGAAAACCATATCTAGGACCAAGGAAAAAAGGAACATACAAACAAAAAGTCCATGATTATATGCGCTCTGTTCTGTTCAACACCTATTATTGAAATGCATGTGTAAAATTGAAATAACAGAATCATCAGTCTGTGTTCTGTCCATTAAAAAAAGTCTAATGGCGCTTTTCCAACTGCATGGTATGGCACGGTTTGGCTTACTTTTGTGGGGTTTTCCACTGTGCACAGTACCTAATCCCTGGTACTTTTTTAGTAACACCTCGGTTGAGGTTCCATGCGAGCCATACTGATACTAAAATGTGACATGTAAACAATGCAGATCACTGATTGGTCAGAGAGAATCGTCACTGCCAGCGTAATTGGATTTGCAACTCGAGACACCAAACCCGATATATATAAATAGTCAGCAACAGCTACCCAACAGTATAATTTGTTCACACAACTTTTTAATTTTGCATCGTCCACTGCTCTATACACAGCACTAAATTAATATAGTAATTAATTAATATAGTTCCGGATGTGGGAGAGAATCAGTCTCTCCAGGCATTTAGCTGTCCATCCATGGTTTTTGGTTTAGGAACACACAGATGATTTTACTACTGGTGACACTGTCCACACAATTTAGGCGGCATGTCCTAACCCATGTTCGGCGCTCATCACTGTCATCACTGTTTTTAGTAAGCAAACCAATTACAATGGCAGAGGGGTGGGACTAAAACCACACCAACAAACTGCCATATCCTGCTTGTACTATGACTGAACATTGGAGAAATTAATATTGCTTGTCTCCAAGTATGTCTTTACCAGATTGAATTCCCACAATACCTCGATGGGTGTCACAAACACACATAAATAAATAAATAAATAAGCAAGTAAATAAATAAATAAATATCCTCCCCCGGAATTTATTTTTACTGGAGTAGATCCCATATATTCTGGTGACTTTTAATTAAACAATTGCTTTTATAGCCTAAAACTGTTACCACATACCTGGCAAGGTTTCCCAAAAAGTAACATAGCAACACAAGTCTAGTAAGTTGCTTTGAACTATAAACTCTGCCATGCAGTTAATCCATATTTCATGCATGGCTCAGACACTTGGAATGTAATGTATGTATGAATTCTGATTGGTCAGTCACGACATTCCGTGGTATGTTATCCCTCGATAACAACTGGTAAAATCTGATAACATAGGCTCATCCGGGTAACTGAAGTCGGCGCTGTACTCTTGCTAGGAACAGTTTTTCTAGGTGGAAGCTTTGTGTTTGTTTAGCTAATAAAACATTAAAACTCGATTCAAAATGGTGTACAATTATTTAATTATGTCATCCTTGTATTGCGGACTTGCTCTCTCGTTTCATACAAACGCAACTGCTGCCATTTTGCTACGATTGTTTTGTACGCTGTAATGGGTTATAAGAGAACTAACAAACTGGTAAGGTTTTAAAACATTTTCGTCTTAATTCTTTTATTGCCTTAATTATTTTTGTGTTGAAATGTTGTGTAATAAGTGGTTTGACTGCACCGTTTCCCTTAAATGTCCGTCTAGTTTGAACTTGCTGCTTGCTCGCAACTGCTATCTTCACGGAAGCTTTGCGTTCAAATATTTTGTATCTAATTAGATTGGATTAGATTAGATTCAACTTTATTGTCATTGCGCATGTAAGGTGCATGTAAGAGGGATAATGTACATCCAGCCAGTTGTTATCGCAGAATAACCCTTACTTACACAACATTTTAATTATTTACAAAATATTTTTTAATTGATCATTTTTAAAAAAAAAATCTCTAGCAGCAACAAACACTCCATCTGGATGGACAGAGTTAATATCATGCAACTGTGTTAGTGGCAACTTAGTGTTGGCTTTTGGTTGTATGTAAACTGCCATGATATAAACAACAGAGAATTCCCTTGGTATACGTAAAGAGGTCTGCATTTAACAAATAAACTCTGGGTTGGAACAGCAGAGACTGTTAATGTTAATAAGACAGAGTTTGTGCACCAAGAGTTGTTGATATAGATATATAATCCTCCTGATTTCTTTCTTGAGTGGTTTTTGTTTTCTGTTATATATGTAGTCATTCATCTAGCTAGCTCAGTGGCTTCGGGAGTGTTGTTGTTCAGCCAGGTTTCCATGTATATCATTGCACAGCAGTCAGGTAAGTTCTTCTGTGCACACAATCCTATTGACTTTATGAATGCAATGGCCAATCAGAGGCATTCAGGTGAGTCATCACTGAAACGCCAGTGTTTTGTTTAGTGTGTGTGCTCGCTGACTCAATTCTGCTCTCTCGCAAATTATCTCATCAGAAACAACAAAGTGCAGATGTCAAACAGAGTATAGACAGCTTTACTGATGCTCGCTTTCTCTGTGTAATTTATTTGCTGTTTTTATAACTGTGAAAGTGAAAGCATTACAATTAGTAACTTGCAGTGTTTTTTTATTTTTATTTATTAAATTATGATAAAGTGAAATACAAATTCAGTCATATTTATAAATATTTTATGACATGACACCCATATCTGTGCTTACCTAAAAAGATGGGTTTGTGATTAATAGTTAATAGATTACACTAACATAAGCCTGCTTTTAGCCTTACCCTGGGAGTGGTTCACTTTCCACATATGGTATTGCAACATGACCCTGTTACATTATGAGTGCTTTGTGTGCTTAGAAAAAGCAGAAAATCATAACAACATAAATATAATTAATTATTATTATTATTATTATTATTATTATTATTATTATTATTATTATTATTATGTTGCTAGTATGCTTGGGGCATACACAGTCATTATCGCCCTTCACTGGATGTATAATGAGCAGCAATAAACTACATTTTAGAATGCATAGTCATACTTCTCTAGGTAATGCACTACAATTCAGAGGCAGTAATATTGTTGTAACTAATTACTTTTAAATGACAGTAACTAGTAATATGTAATGTATTATATTTTGGAAGTAACTTGCCCAGCACTGTTTTTAATTGTATCACTTCAGTTTTACTGAGTACAGGGACAAAATGTCCCTACTAAGATGGTGATTCCAAAATCCCCATCCTTGTGGGGACATTTTTTGGTGTTTTTGTGTTTTGAAAATGCTGGGCTAGGGTTTGAGTAAAGAGATAAAAAAAAAAAAATACAGTTTGTACAGTAAAAAGCCATTACGCCTCTTTTACAGTGAGACATCTGAGGATTGTTCTGCTGGGGAAGAATGGGTCAGAAAACAGCAGAGTGGGAAATACTATACTGGGTGCAGAAGCATTTCGCAGTGAATCTGCAAATTATTCACAGCAGCACAGTAAGAGAATCAGTGGAGCTGTGGAGGGGAGACACATCACAGTCATCAACACTCCTCACCTCCTCCAGCCGAATCTCCCACACCATCTGACAATACAGGGAGTGAGAGAGTGTGTGTCTCTGTCTGCTCCAGGACCTCATGTGATCGCACTCATACTGCAGAGTAAGGACTTCAACAAGGAGGACAGACAGAGAGTGAAAACTGTGCTGAACCTCTTCAGTGAGCAGGCCATGAAACACACTATAGTGCTGACTACTGATGAAGAGACACGCGGATTAATATTCACTTCTAGGAATAACGCTATTCATAATTTAATAAAGGAGTGTGGAGGAAGACATTTTAGGTTTGATACAATGAACCCTGGATGGCGCTCTGAGATGTTCAGAAAGATAGAGAAGATGCTCAAGGAAGAACATAAAGATTATCTCATCTGCAACATGTATGAGGATGGAGGTGATGGATTTTTGTCCTGTAATAGTTGTAAATGTTGTAGAGACAGGGAGACAAATGACTTCTTACTAATCCATTTTGTTTTGGTTAAACAAACAAACAAAAAAAAAAAAAATTTTTCTTAAACCCCTATTTTTGAATAAGGAATTAAGACATTGACATGGTTGCTTTCAGTTTACAAATAAATAAATAAATAATAATAATTGCAATCTAATCATACTGAACAATATAATATCTTTGTTGATGTTTAAGGAAGTGTACATTTGGTACCAAAGCTGATCTGAGTCTGCTGTCTCCATTGTTTTCAGTGACGACTACTGGAAAAACAAAGCTGAACATTGTGCTGTGTGGAAACAATTCAACACTCAAGAGCTTAGTGTCTAGAATGTTTAGAGGGACAGTAATTAAACCAATGAATAAACTTCTACCTCAGAAAGAGATGAGTAGAGTGTGTCAGAAGAGAGAGGGAACGATTCATGGACGGCAGATCAGTGTACTGGAGCTTCCAGCTCTCTCTCATCTTTCAGAGCAGGAAGTGATGCAGGAGACTTACCGCTGTCTGTTTCTCTGTGATCCTGGAGTTCATCATTTCATCCTTGTTACTCCTGTCTGTCCATTTACAAATGAAGACAAAGCAGAAATGGAGAAGATTAAAAGAATATTTAATTTCTAATAGCACTTCACCTTGGTGCTTTTCATTATACTGAACTCTCACTGTTGAACCAAAGTGTGATAGATTTTGTAGAATCCACAGAATCTCAGAAGGCTGTGAGTCTGTATGGGAGTTGGTACGATGTGATGGGTGTTAAAGGACCAGAGAAGCACACAACAGATCTCAGACCTGTTTGATTGTATAGAGAGCATGAAAACTGAACCCTATTCTCTTCAGACATATATGAGAGCTCCAGAAAAGAGAGTCAGACATGAACTAGAGGAGAAACTGAGAGTGAGAGACAATGAAATCAAAGAATTACAGAAGAAAATGAAGACGCTGGGTAAGTGGATTCATTTATTTCTCTGGAAAAAAGAAACTATGTGAAAACAGAAATAAACTTACAGGTTATTTACAGTACAGTTCATCAATAAATACCTTTTTTGCATATAAGCTACCTATTTTTAAGAGAAAAAAATGGATCAAAAGTATAATCTTAAACCTTTTTTGTGAGCAAAATTGTTGAATCTTTTGCAACTAATGACTAATGAGGGGGTTCAACAGAAATTTGACTGGTACTGAAAGATAAAACCACTTCACGAAACAAATATATATATATGGAGTGTGTAGTGGAGTAGCCAGCAGATGATCAGTGGAACAGTTGTGTGTGTAAATAATGTCCAGTTGGTTACCTGATTTGTGAGTAGCCACAGTTAACACTCACTTGAGGTCAAAAGAGGTGAGCAAAGTGTGGAATTCTGCTGCCTGAGGTTTATCTAGGTGGATGCTGAAATCTTGAAAGAGATGCATTAACGAAAATGCTAGTGTGCTATTTATGAAGGCTATATCTTTAACACCAAGCATTTCTGCAGATTCTGTTGATCTTCTCCTTGATTCCTTTAACTCAAAAGTTAAGAATATTATTGATGATATTGCTGCTGTTATAGTCAGTAAGAAAACAAGCAAACAGAAATCAGCTTGGAGAAAATCAACAGCAGTACAGAGTATGAAAAGACAATGCAGAAAAACTGAGCGGATGTGGCAAAAGACGAAACTTGAAATTCACTATAGCATCTATAAAGACAGCCTTCATGCTTTCAATGTGGAACTAGCCACAGCTAGACAGAGTTTCTTCTCAAACCTTATAAACAGTAACTTAAACAACACTCGCACTCTTTTTGCTACTGTTGAGAGACTGATAACCCCCCAAGTCAGATTCCCAGTGAAATGCTCTCATGCAGCAAATGCAATGAGTTTGCTTTCTTCTTTTCTGAGAAGATCAATAATATCAGGAAGGCGATTAGCACATCCTCAAGTTATTCAGAGGTCGGACAGATTCGACTGCAATAACAAAAAGAAGATACTATGTCTATTTTTGAAAGTGAAAGTGAAAGTGACGTGACATTCAGCCAAGTATGGTGACCCATACTCAGAATTCGTGCTCTGCATTTAACCCATCCGAAGTGCACACACACAGAGCAGTGAACACACACACACACTGTGAACACACACCCGGAGCAGTGGGCAGCCATTTATGCTGCGGCGCCCGGGGAGCAGTTGGGGGTTCGGTGCCTTGCTCAAGGGCACTAAGTCACGGTATTGAAGGTGGAGAGAGAACTGTACATGCACTCCCCCCACCTACAATTCCTTCCGGCTCGAGACTCGAACTCACAACCCTTCGATTGGGAGTCCGACTCTCTAACCATTAGGCCACGACTTCCCCGTACATGAAGCACCCTGGATTCGAACCCACGACCTCAGAGATTCGGAACCAGTGCCTTAACAGAGTGAGCCACATTAGTTGACGCACTCTATCAAATTGCTATCAATTTGAAGAAATTGATAGCAAAATTTTGGAAGAAATAGTGCAGCACCTAAAATTGTCAACCTGCTATCTTGACACACTTCCAACATCTTTTTTCAAAAGTGTGATTATCTGTTTAGAAGCAGATCTCTTAGAAGTGGTGAACGCCTCACTTCTTTCTGGGACATTTCCAAACTCGCCCTTCCTGAAAAAGAGCAATCTTGATAACACCATTTTGAGCAATTATAGACCAATATCAAATCTTCCTTTTATAGGCAAGATTATTATTAAAGGTAGTTTTTAATCAGCTGAACAAATACTCCAATGGATACCTGGACAATTTTCAATCTGGTTTCTGACTGCATCACAGCACAGAGACAGCGCTTATTAAGATAATAAATGATATTCGCTTAAATTCTGATTCTGGCAAAATATCAGTGCTGGTATTCCTAGATCTCAGTGCTGCGTTTGACACTGTCGATCATAACATACTACTAGAGAGACTGGAAAACTGGGTCGGGCTTTCTGGGATGGTACTCAAATGGTTCAGGTCATACTTTGAAGGGAGAGGTTATTATGTGAGTATAGGAGAGCATAAGTCTAAGGGGATGTCAATGACATGCAGAGTCCCACAAGGCTCAATTCTTGCGCCGCTCTTGTTTAGCCTGTATGTGCTCCCACTAAGTCAAATAATGAGAAAGAACCAAATTGCCTATCACAGCTATGCTGATGATACCCAGATCTACTTAGCCTCATCGCCAAATGACTACAGCCCATTGACTCCCTCTGCCAATGTATTGATGAAATTAACAGTTGAATGTGCCAGAAATTTCTTCAGTTGAACAAGGAGAAAACTCAAGTTCTCAAGGTGAATGCATACCTTGACTCTAGGGGTCAAACACCTGAAAATCAAGTCAGGAATCTTTGTGTGATTCTGGAGACAGACCTTAGTTTCAGTAGTCATGTCAAAGCAGTAACTAAGTCAAGACTTTGAAAAACTTGTTCATCACCAGCAGGGTGGACTATTGTAATGGTCTCCTCACCGGCCTTCAAAGACCATTAGACAGCTACAGCTCATCCAGAACGCTGCTGCCAGAATTCTGACTAGAACCAGAAAATCTGAGCATATCACGCCAGTCCTCCGGTCCTTACTCTGGCTTCCAGTTATGTTTAGGATTGATTTTAAAGTACTTTTACTTGTTTATAAATCACTAAATGGCCTAGGACCTAAATATTTTGCAGGTATGCTCACTGAACATAAACCTAACAGACCACTCAGATCATTAGGATTGAGTCAGTTAGAAATACCAAGGGTTCACACAAAACAAGGGGAGTCTGCTTTTAGTTATTATGCCGCCCGCAGGTGGAATCAGCTTCCAGAAGAGATCAGATGTGCTAAAACATTAGTCACATTTAAATCCAGACTCAAAACTCATCAGACAAGACATCCGAACTGATTGCACTGTATTTTATATATAATCATTTTCTAACTTTAACTGTTTTAAATCCATTTTAAATTGATTTTGAAATCATTTTAAAAGTATAATCATTTTCTATTCTTCACTGTCTTTATTTCAAATCAATTTTTAAATCATTTTAAAAGTTTAAACAGAAGGTTAAAATAAGTGCTGTGAAGGTAAAGAGAATGTGGGCAAAGAGATAGATATAGATATAGATGTTATGAAATCTGCTTTGTTTACAGCAGACTTGTAATTCCAGACTAATAGGAAAAGAAAGTTGTGTATTAGCAGACATAGTAAAAGTGTGCAGGTTCTGTCAAAAATGGTAGTGATTTTGCCAGGCAAACTCCATATATATTCTTCCAAACTTGATTGATTGGTAAGATTGTGATTATTATTTCATTACAATGGCAAGTAGGGTTGCAAAGGGTCTTTACAAAAGACATCTGAACTTATTGTTTTGAGGAAAAAAACTCAAGAATTTAGGCAAAGTGGCTGAGAAAAACTGTAATATAGCTTTGCGAGCAGGGCTGCTGTTCATTCAGCATGAGACTCACATGATTAATAATGTACATGACAGTTCTTGCATTCAAAATGAAAATGGCTAGACACAGTACACAGCATATTATTTTGAGAAACACTTTTAACTTGACATAGCATTTTGAAAAAGCAGAAGTACTGGAAAAACTGTGAGCTGAATCACACCTAGATATCTGTCTAGTCTATTGCATGTTTACTTTAAAAAAAAAAAATAAAAAAAAATTCTTAGAGCTCCGACACTGATCCATATTTAAAATATTTACAGCCACCACGTTGAAACTATCACATTACTTTCATCACATCACATGTGACAATAAAGTGACTTGACTTGACTTGACTTGACATCACTATTTTTATTCTGATGAAGGCTCTCACACCGAAACGTTGATAATAAAAGCAAGTCTATACTTAAACGAGTGTGCAGTTTTAATTTTTCTTTAAGAAACTTAAACATGAGTTCTAATTCAACAAATTAAACACACACACTTAGGCTAATGATACACAGGGCAACTTTTTGAACAATTTTGCTGGGCAGCTTTTTTAATCAATGTTACTTGGGCTCTTTCCCATTGAGAATGGGTAACAAATTTCTATCTGGATACTTTAGATCAGTCATGGGCCCTGTGTCTTACCTAGTTGTCCGTTGGCTATGACATAGGCAAAAGACAATTTTTGGGCCCCCACCCCCTTAAAACTTAAAAGGTTTCACAACCCTTGAACTAACCTCAGGGGGTCAACCTCAGGGGGTCAGTTATGTGCATTGTAAAATGGCCAAACCACCTATCCACCCAGACAAGTATAATCAATTTCAAGACCCACCAAAATATTTGAGATCAAATAACAATTTACATTACTGTAAGCTTAGTGGACAGCCTACCAAAATTACTTCAAGAGCATAACGACAACTCAACCAGGAGGCCATAAAAGAACCCAGAACAACATCTAAAGAACTGCAGGCCTCACTTGCCTCAGTTAAGGTCAGTGTTCATGATTCAACAATAAGAAAGAGACTGGGCAAAAGATGGCATCCATGGGAGAGTTTCAAGGCAAAAGCCACTGCTGACCAAAAAGAACACAAAGGCTCATTTCACATTTACCAAAAAAAAAAAAAAAAAAAAAAAAAAAAAATATATATATATATATATATATATATATATATATATATATATATTATATATATATATATATATATATATATATATATATCTTGATTATCAGAACATCATACCAACAGTCAAACATGTTGGTGGTAGTGTGATGGTCTGGGGCTGCAGCTTTAGGGCCTGGACGACTTGCCATAACTGATGAAACCATGAATTCTGCACTCTATCAGAAAATCCTGAAGGAGAATGTCTGGCCGTCAGTTTGTGACCTCAAGCTCAAGTGCACTTGGGTTATGCTGCAGGACAATGATCCCAAACACACCAGCAAGTCCACTTTAAATCCGATTGAGATGCTGTGGCATGACCTTAAACAGCCCATTAATGCTCGAAAACCCTCCAATGTGGCTGAATTTAAACAACTGGGTCAAAATTCCTCCACAGCGATGTGAAAGACTCATTGCCAGTTATCGCAAATGCTTGATTGCAGTTGTTGCTGCAAAGGGTGGCACAACCAGTTATTAGATTTAGGGGGCAATTACTTTTCCATGTAGGGCCAGGCAGGTTTGGACAGTTATTTTTCCCTTAATAAATGAAATCTTTATTTCAAAACTGAATTTTATATTTACTTGGGTTATCTTTGTGCAATATTAAAATTTGTTTGACGATCTGAATCATTCAAGTGTGACAAATATATAAAAAATAATAATAAAAAAAAAACAGGAAAAAAAAACAAAACTTTTTTACACCACTGTAGCTGCAAGCAGCAAATAAGGGGCCAAGCACAATCAGAGGCAAAATAAGGAGCTAAGCATGGCATGGAGCGGCAGACCAACTGCAACAATAAGTAATTAAAGGCATTTTAGGATTATTTTCATAAACTGTTGGGTCTGATGGCAGCTGTGTCCAACGTGATACCTTTTGGCCTGCTGTACATGAGACCCTTGCAGTGGTGGCTCAAGACCAAGGGGTTTTCCCTGAGGGTAAATCCGCTTCGCATGATCAAAGTCACGCGGCGATGCTTTTGTGCCTTAGACATGTGGAGGAAACCGTGCTGGGAGCTCCTTGTCGTCGTGTAATGCTAACGACGGACGTATCTCTTACCGGTTGGGGAGCAGTCATGAGTATCTGTGGAGCGGCCGCCATCTCATGTGGCACATAAACTCCCTGGAGATGCTGGCCATGTTTCAAGCTCTGAAACACTTTCTCCCAGACCTAAGGGGCAACCATGTGTTGGTGCACACTGGCAACACAGCATTGGTCTCTTACATCAACCACAAGGGAGGTCTGCGCTCGCGCTCCCTTTACAGGCTGCTTTCGCTGAGAGCAGTTCACATCCCTGGGCATTTTAATCAGGGAGCACACATCCTGTCGACACAGGGGCTGAGGTTCGGGGAATGGAGACATCTGGAGAGTGTTTGGCCAGGCACAGGTGGACCTGTTTGCGACTGAAGAGACTTTGCACTGTCCCCTCTGGTTCTCTCTCACTCACCCAGCTCTTCTTGGACTGGATGCTATGGTACAGACTTGGCAGAGGCTTCGTCTGTGCACCTTCTACACACATCGCTCTGCTCCCGGGAGTTCTTGAGAGAGTGTGCCGGGACGGGGTCGTTTTCTCTTAGTAGCCCTGTTCTGGCCGGCCTGAGTATGATTATCAGACCTGATTTCCCTTCTCGACGGCTCTCTGTGGAAGATTCTGACGGGGCCCTCCCTCAGCCCGGAGTGTTGGAACTGTGGGTGTGGCCCCTGAAGGGGCACAGCTCATAGGTTCCGGTCTCTTAGGTTGTTGAGACCATACTCCAGTCCAGAGCTCCCTTCACGAGGAGACCGCACTCCTTGAAGGGAACCTTCACTTCTTGATGTGGCAACCACCAGCCCGATCCAGTTAACTGCCCAGTTGGTTCAGTGCTGGAGTTCTTGCAGGTACAGTTCTTCACAGGGCTTTCCCACTCCACCTTGAAGGTTTCGGTGGCGGCCCTAGCTGCTTACCACGCCCCTTTTGGTGGTCGGTCTTTCGGGAGAGATCCACTAGTTACATGTTTCCTCCGCGGTGTGCTGAGGCTGAGTGCTCTGGCCAGAGAAGCCTATGCTAAGCGGTGGATTGGGATGCTATTCCATAGCCTTGAGTCCTCTGATCTCCCCTCTCCCTTGGGGGTCAAGGCTCACTCCTCCAGAAGTTGGCTTTCAGGATGCTGTGGGATTTACACTCCGTTTACTTTGTCAGGTTCTATACCTGCATTTTGAGCCACTCCTGGCTCCTTTTCTCTCACCTTAGCTGTGCTCTTCCACACTAGGCAGGGATTTGTAAGTCTGGCAGCGTGGGCACACTCTTTCCCAAAGCATTTAGATGCAGCTCAATTCCTGAAGGGGTACGTCTCCAGGTTACGCATGTAACCATGGTTCCCCAAGGGAACGAGATGCTGCGTCTCATTGTCATACTTCTGGCATCCCTGCGAGCGCTTCCTTCATTCTACCAGAAGCTGTCGCTGTATCAACCACACGTCCTTTTAAGCTCCCTGGTCTATACGTCACCCCGCTGTGATGTCTCGCCCATCCATTGGACTGATTACACACGTGATTCAGAGCTTGGTCATGCTGGAGGCGTTCCCAAAGTGTTTTGACGCAGCATCTCATTCCCTCTGGGAACCATGGTTACATGCGTAATCTGGAGACGTTTTCAATGTAAATCAAAATGGCGGACAGAAAGTTCGGTAGACTATGGCATATTTGGCATCTATGGCGTGGTGTGGCATGGTCAGTGTGAGGTGACAATGGCACACACACAAAGTTTTGGTGTCAATATGTCAATAAGTCTTGCAGAGATACAGCCTCAGATGCTGTTTGGCATGATTCCAGCAAATTTGTTGATGTGTTAAACGGTAACTATTTCATATATTGACACAAAATACATCACTTTTTGTCAGCATGGTCCGAAGATGAATTTGGTGAAAATTGGACCACCGGTCTAGGAGGAATTTTTTTATTCAGGTTTTCAACATGAATAAAATAGCGGACAGGAAGTTCAGCTGATTATGGCAAAATTGGTATCCATGCTCTCGGCATGACCCAAAGAATATATTGAGATAACTTTCTTCACAATAGGCCGATTTAATCAAATGTTATTAGCTTATTAGCTTATAACTTTATAAGTTGCCCCCAAACTTTTTGAGTACTGTCAGAGCATGGTGCCAAAGACACATACTGAGTTTTGTAATGGTACGCCAAAACAAAACTGACAAAATAGAGAATGGCCGATGCCAAAAATGGCTGACATGGGAAAATTGGGTATGGTTCGACTCTCGACTATGGCATGCTCTACTGAATCTAAATAGACCAGTTTTGTGATTTTTGGCCAAACCATTCAGAAGTTATAAGCAAAAATGGTCATTTTTCATATCTCTTGGCCACTAGGTGGCACTGCGCCGAACTTTGCAAGTAGCCTTAGGTCATGATTGTTATAACACACCAAGTTTGGTCTCAATACACCAAACTGTTGTGGAGATATAGCCTCACATTAATTTTTGTGTGCTCTTCATCGAATTTGTTCACGCGTTATTCAAGAATGGTTTGACTAATCAACTTTCTTTCCACAAATTTTTGCCAGCATGGTCTGAAGATGGTTTGAGCCAAATTTGGTGAAAATCAGACAAACCATCTAGGACAAGTTTGAAAAAGTAGGTTTTTTGAATGATTAAAAAAAAAAAAACAGTGAAAAAAACTAAACCTTCCAATTTTTACATTTTGGTGTGAGCCAAGGATTCAGAGGAATAATAAAAAAAAATATTCTAGACCTTAACGTTCAAAATTTATTAGCATAAATATAAATAAAACATGGGATAAGTGGTGGCGCTAGAGAGTTTGAGTTAGAGACACCAAATTTGCTGTGGTTAATGTGTAGACTGTCCTCTATCTGTGTGCAACATTTTCCACACTTTCCCACAAGCGGTTCTATGGGCTGCCATAAACTCCCTTTTGGAAGAAAAATAAGAATGCCAACAGATACAATAGGTGCCTATGCACGTTCAGTGCTTGGCCCCTAATAATATAATAAAAGTACAGCATTTCCTTTACTCCAAAAACAAAAACAAAAAAACAAACAAACAAGAGAGTCTTAGTCTGGTATCTTGCTTCTAGTCATGGCCAATACAGCATAATTTTTTATAACAAGATTTTGGCCAAATGTATTGTGACAAGAGGGGCGGGGCGCGAGAGCCATGGGAACGGAGCGAGGCCGATGGAGTAAATGTTGTTGGATGACTTCCCCATTTCTCTCCTCTTACACTGTCGTCACTCCTCATTTTATCCTTCCGGAGCTCCTCTGTGGAACTCGAGACCGGTGAGTGGCACAGGTGTCCAATGGCTCTCGGCCCCGCCCCCGCCCCTCTCGTCACATGTATTAAGCGAACTGAAAAACAATGTTTTAATGAAATTTATATATAAAATACATTTTGTTTTTTTTTTCTGTCAGATTCAAAATCATGTCACTCATGTCAAATGATAAGCATTAACAATAACTGGTTGAAAAACTGTACTCTTACTCACTCTTGCGGTTGAAAAAAAACATTATTTTATTAATTTCTTTATTCTCTTAGTGTAAATGGCCTTCGCCAGCAACACATGATAGTTACATTTTTAAATAAAATTGAATTGCTTTAATGATCTCAGTTTGTTGACACAAAAAGAGTGTGGTAAAAAAAAATACTGTATGTTGGTTTTCTGGCCATAGTTCTTACCACATTAAGATGATCCACAATGTGTAGTGACACATAATAAAAATAAACACTGTAGAGTATTACTTTTGAGATTTTTTTTCAGTGATCAAACTGTCATGATAAACACATGATAATACTATTGATAACAGAATAATGAATATTTTATTGGCCTTTGCGGAGTACACACAATAAACTTCAGTAGACTACAGCTTGTCAGACACAGGATGTCAATATAAGATATTAATCAAATAAAAAAAATCATGTGAATGACTAATGATTATAAAATGATTATGTGAATAAATTACTATAAATTAATTTAAAAAAAAAACAAGGATGAAAATGAAAACAACACACAACTTGCATGTGAGGATCTAAGGATCCTTCAATGTGAATGCAGTATTATTTTATAACTAGTTTTTTTTTTTTTGACACAGTTCCAGAGTGTTTGAAGCTGAATCTGGTTGTGTGTGGGAGTAACAGAGAATTAAAATCCTTCATATCAAACCTGATCCTGAAGCAGAGTGAGAGAAGATCAGAGCTGAGCTCAGAGTGTGTGAGGAGAGACGCGGAGCTTGATGGACGTCTGATCAGTCTGGTGGAGCTTCCAGCTCTGTTCAACACTCAGCTCTCAGAGGAGGAAGTGATGCGTCAGACTCACCGCTGTGTGTCTCTCTGTCATCCTGGAGTTCATGTGTTCATCATCATCATTCCTGATGCTCCACTGACTGATGAAGACAAAGCAGAAATGGAGACGTTGAAGAAAATATTTAGCTCAAGAATCAACAAACACATCATGATCCTTATAAAGCAGAATTCAGAGCATCGGACAGCAGAACTAAATGAAGAAACTCAGCCTGCCATTGAGAGTTTTGGAGGACGACATCATTTCATTGGTCCAAACACACAACCATCTGTGTTGATGGAGAAATTGAAGCAGATGGTTGAGGAAAATAGTGGTGTTTCTTTCTCCACAGAGACAATGATGGAGGAACAGATGGAAAAACTGCTGAAATTTGAAGAAATAAAGAGGAGAATCCATTCTTTAGAGACATGGTTTCAGTCACAAGGTAATGATCAGGAAATCTGCAGGGATTAAACACTTTTCATGACTGCTAAAATCTACACAGATTTGTGAGACAATAACATTATTTGCAGAGATCAGAAGAAACAATATGATTAGTACATGATGTTTTGGTATAAATTACACACAGTGTTCTCTGATTATCTAGATAACTGACAATCTTCACTTGAAATATAATTTTTCTTTGATCTATCTTTAGATTCAAGAGAAAGAGAAGATGAACTGAGGATTGTGCTGCTGGGAAAAACTGGAGTTGGGAAGAGTTCAACTGGAAACACCATTTTAGGAAGAAAAGTTTTTATATCAGACATTTCTCAAACATCTATTACTAAAGAGTGTCATAGAGAGACAGCTGAAATCAACAGCAGACACATTACTGTGATCGACACTCCAGGACTGTTTGATACTGAACTCAGTAATGAGGAATTCCAGAGAGAACTCACTAACTGCATCTCCATGATTTTGCCTGGACCACATGTGTTTCTCTTACTGATCCCAGTGGGACGATTCACTCAAGAGGAGGAAAAATCAGTGAAGATCATCCAAAAGACATTTGGTGAAAACGCATTAAAGTACATCATATTGCTCTTCACCAGAGGAGACTTTCTGAAGAACAAAATCATTGAACAGTATCTGGGAGAACCTGGATCTACACTTAAAAACCTGACTGAAGCATGTGGAAACAGATTCCATGTGTTCAATAATGAGACTGGAGACCGAACACAGGTGACTGATCTACTGCAGAAGATAGACAACATGCTGAAAGTGAACGGAGGGAGTTACTACTCATGTAAGATGTTCAGAGAGATGGAGAGACAAATACAAGAACAACAGAAGAACATACTGATGGAGAAAGTGGAGCAAGTGAACAGAGAAAAAGAAGAACTGATGAAGAAACATAAAGAAGAGAAAGAGAGGATGAAGATGAAGATGGATGATCATGACAACGAGAGAAAGAGAAGAGAAGACAAATATAAAAGAGACATTAAAGAAAGAGAGGAACAAGAGAGAAAGATGCGAGAGGAGATGAAGAGAGAACGAGAGGAATGGGAGAAAAAGAAACAACAGGAAAGACAAAGAAGAGACGAAGAGGAGGAGAAATGGAGAAAGAAAGAAAATGCCATGTTAGATAAATATTATCAGAGACTTAAACAAGAGATAGGCAGAATGAAGATGATGATGGAGGAAGAAAGACAGAATCATGATCAAGACAGAAAGAGAAGAGAAGAAGAGCATGAAAGAATGAGAAAGGAAGAAAAGGAAACATGGGATGAATATTACCAGAAACTTGAAAAAGAGATAGAGAGAATGAACATGATGATGGAGGAAGAAAGAGAGAATTATGATAAAGAGAGAAAGAGAAGAGGAACAGTATAAAAAGATACATTAAAGACACAGAGGAACAGGAGAAAAGGATATGAGAGGAGCCGAGGAGAGAACGAGTGGAATGGGAGAAACAGAAACAACAGAAAAGACAAAAAAAATAGGAGAAGAAATGGAGAAAGAAATAACAGGCAATAAGGATGACATAATCAGAGACTTGATGGGAGAAAGAAGATCTTCAGTTCAAGCATGAAGATAAGAGAATCCAGCTGAAACAAAAATACACTTGAAAAATGCACTTGATATGTACTGTCTTATTTTAGAACAACTTTACATATGTTTAATTAAAGAGGTTGACCGATTGATCGTTTTTGACGGTCAGCTATCTGCAAAAATCCATACCAATAGTTTTTCAGGTTGCGTCCTTTGCTGGAGCAGCTGAGAGGGGTCCACTGTCAATATACTGTACGAGAGCGGCCTCTAGAGGTGAATCACTGACGCTTTGTGTTGTTTGTTTTGACACGTGAAGCTGTGCACTGCAGACGGCGGGACACTAAAGATGTGGATTTAACACAAACAAAGTAACTGTATGTATACTATAGTCCATGTATTTATATCATTAAAAAGTAATTGATTTGTTGACTAGATGCTGCATTAGTGGAGAAACAACAGCAGTATGTTTGCTGTCTAAGCTAAGAACATTAGCAATACCTCAAGCGGTTAAACCTAAATGTTTAATGTCACAATTGTTACCATCTATTTGCTTTGGTTTATATCCAGCTGGTCACATGCTTGCCTTTGTTAGCTAGCGGAGTTGCGTAGGCTGTTTAAAGCTAATGATTTGAGAAAGCAAACTGATATGTTCATGCAGCCATCAGAAATTCTGCAGCAGAGTGCCACTCACATAGTTTTCCACTAAATTACATTATATATGTCCCAAATCATTTTTAATGTTCATAAAGACTTCACCCTGGGCTGGAAGATTGTGTGTTGCGCATTTTTCAGCAAAATGTTTTTTTTTTTTTTTGGCAATTTTTAAGCAATTCCAGCTGCAGTGTTGAACCCATTCCCAATTGAGAGTCTACGCATTAACCTGTCTTCTCGTGCATTTATATTACATGGACAGCCAGCCTTTTTCAGGAATATGAATTTATTAGTGTAATTATAAAGCTGCAGTGTTCTAGAAATCAAAAATTAGAACGACCAACTTCTTTTATGATGACTGAAAGTCATCATCTGCAACCTCCTGTTTCAGGGTTTCAGTCACCTTAGAGTATCCTGTCATCTTGCAATCTCAGTGAAAATGAGAGGAATGCTGCCAGTTAAATAGGGTTTGTCATGTAATGTCTCATTCTGGGTCTTCAGTATCTTATGTCAGGTTCAGTGTAATGGTAGCATTATTATTCTGCCCTGCAGCAGCAACAAATGTCAAAAATGCCAAGATGTATCCCACAACTATTTACAGAAACTATTACACTGATATGGTGGAGTTGACTTGTTAAAGCCGTGACTGCAGCTGTGAATTTGTTGAATTTTTAACACTTTGTTTGGCTTTTTTATTTTGTGACCTCAACATAAAGAGGGCTTTTGTGTGAAGGACGTGTTTTGTCCCTTATCTTAAGAATCTGTGATATGCAATTGTATACAAATCTGTTGTTAATTTTAACCTTTAATATTATAATAATGTACCAGCTGACTGGGTTCCCTATAGTTAATAGCATTAGTTGAGATTTTTTCTTGAGAAAAATAAACATGTACTGTATATGATATATCGCAATCAAATTGCAAGCTTATGAATAGATATTGAATCGTGAAGTTTGTGTCAATTCTCAGCCCTTATAAAAACACAGCAACAGTGATTGTAGCAGTTCATCTTTTGCTAAATTCTGAGGAGAACAGAAAACCTGAAGGAGACTGATCTGTTCACTCGGCTGATTTTAAAAGTCATTTTCAAAAGCTGAAATGATTTTCTTGTTTTATTAGTTAGAATAAACTCAATATTTTTACCAATTGCAAAATAATAATAATAATAATAATAATCAATTAAAGCCTACTGATTAGTAATGAATAGTCTGTGATTCTGATTAATCTGTGATAGCTTTTTTTTTTGATTGACTAAGTTTATTTTGAGCATATATATGTATATATATATATATGTATTAGTACACATACATAAAAAATAGACCAGTTTATCTCACATATATATGTATCTGTACACATACAATTATGTTACACATATCCACACACATATTTACACATATAATACTTGCTCGAAAGATAGTGGAAAGAAGTAGAACTTATTTGCTCCCACCCCCAATTCATTCCCATATATTATATGGTTGCTGCCATTGTCTGTTACTAATAATTTATGTGATATCAAAATATTTATATACAAATACCCAATTACCAGACCGTCTCAATAATCACAATAATACAATATAACAATCATAAACATTTTAATATGTCCTGATATTTATAATAATCATGTAATATATCAAATATAACCATATCCTATTATACTGTTAATCACAGTTATGTAATAACAATAGAAATAACAATAATAATAATAATCTCTACTACAATAACAATACATCAATACCAGTACTATGACTAAATTATTAGTGCAATTTTGTTGTAAATTACAATATCGTGGTCATGTATTTATCTGTTCATGTCATTATCATTATTATTATTATTTGCTCAGCTATGTAATCGTATCCCATTCTGTTTTTTTTTATAGTATAGTATTTATAGTATCAATATTAATAGTAAGAACAATTATGATCATCCCTACTACCGTTTTTATACAAAACCATCAGTCCTGAGAACACCAAGATCCCTCCCTCAGCCTTGTATTTTTTCAAAACCGTTTCTTTGTATCTTGATTAAAAAAGGTAAATGTTTGGGCATTGCTTGAGCTGTGTCCCCAAACCATTCCAAAGTTTGACACCACACACAGACACACACAAACTTTTCCTGGTGGTTCTCACATCCCCTCAGATTATAGATTTTGGAGTTGTGCAGTATTAAAATCAACTAAATCAAAAAGTTTTAATAGTCTGGATTGTAGAAATAATATATTTGTGTGATCAAAATATCCCACCTTATGTAGGATTCTAACTGCACTTTTTTGAAGTATGAAGAGGGGATGTAGTGAACTTTTATAGTTATTTCCCCAAACTTCTATACAATAAGTTAAGTAGGGCAAAACTAAAGAACAATACAATACATACATATGATTATTTTATTTGGAATGACAAATACTGATTAAAACAACACAGCATCCAAATATTCACGAAGAGCCTATTATGTTTCACCTGACAATACAGACAATGCTAATAGTCGCAACCACATTAATAAGTAGACTATGGATAAAGATGACATCGTCTTCTCCAGACATGCAGACTGCCTATGATTGCTGACACAGAACAATATCTGGCTGTTTGCTTAGAGGTCTTTTTACTCAGTCCAGCAATCTGCAAGCCTCTGACACATAATCTGTGCACATGTCCCAAGGTACCAAAAATAAGTATAATCAGTTTGGTCCTGTAACCACACACTGCCAAAGCATTGGTTAATGACTGATACTTCAACATTTTCTCAGAAAAACACAAGTCCATGTAAAGATCAAAACAACAGCACACTTCCAAAATCAGAATGTTCTTAGAGAGTTCATCGATAACCACGATGTCTGGAGTGTTTGGGTATTCCCTGAGAACACTTCTAAGAGAGTTTATATTATTATCATTCAGGTTTAAAAACCAGCTAGTTTTAACAGTTTTGTTTGTATGTATTGCACTTTGTCCAGATACTTTGCGCAGTTCTTGAGCCGTTATGTTTACGATGCGATCGTGACGCGCAATGTAAAGTCCTTTAAACGCGCGGGGCATCCGTTCAGTATGTGCGCTGTGGATTCCATTACCTTATCGCTGTGTAGTAAACAGAATGGTTCATGATGTTTTGGGAACCACAAAGAGAGGTTGTATTTAGTCGGGAGAGTTTGCAGCCGAGCTTTAATAACAAATTTTAGGATATCTTCGTTAACGGCTGAATTTTGTAACGCAGAGTGTGAGACTGTATGATCCGCGCTCTGCAGGTATGCAAGTTTACCTTGAAGGCGCAGGTTAACCCAGTAATCGCGCTGTTGTGCTTGAAAGTATTGGAGGATTTCATACCTGCACGTCCGGCTGTTCAAACTCTCACTGGTTCCAGTGTGATGTATAGATGCCTCAGCATACACATTTGGATCCATAATCTGCCCCTGACTGATATTCACCTGCTCCCCGCCAGTATGTGCCCAGTTCAGCTGTATATTGTTATTGCTGCACAAATCATTCAGATCGGGCCAATCCGAACGTACTCCGAATCCCGTAGCTCTGGTATCCAGCTTTCCACTGGGTTTCTTCCGGAAACCGAGGAAGCCTGGTTCTCCATCTGCAGCATAGGGGACCTTGCGTTTGCTCAGATCCAGCAGCAATGAGCGCCGGGCAACTTCGCGAACTGTAGGGTCATCGTTATTCAACATATGCAGTAGATGCTGTACTCTAGTCGCTGTATAAATCCATTCATGTTAGGGATCCCCAGTCCCCCCTTCCGATTTATTCATAAAAATAATACTTCGTGTTGTGTGTGTGTGTTAAGACTTAAACCATTTTCTTACCAGCTGCACGGTCTTATTGTTCAGCTCCGTCAGATATTTTTTAGCAATGTGGACGTTTGCAAACAGATGATGAATCTTGGAAAGAGCTATATCTCGAACGGCCTGGAGTTTCATACAGGTCGGTAGGGGACCTGGTCTATCAAGTCTAGTCTGCTGGAGTATTCTTTGCAGATATCACTCACTTGCTCGTGCCATTCATCCTGCAACATTAAACATATGTCCTAAATAATTGTATGATTCGTGTCTTGAATAAACTCTGATTGAGCTTCCAGCGATTATGAATGATGGAGGCTGATCGTACTTGGCCTTATACCATCTATTACCCCCGCACATTTATTATTCTTAACCTCGAGTCCAGACCACTTCAGAAAGCGGTCGGTGTATGACAGCATGTTTGGTAATGACGTTCTCCTCTCTTGATACTATGAGGATGTCATCGGCAAAAGCCTGAACTGGGTTTGGAGATGTAATGCCAGGCGGGGCAAGGAGACATAGCCATTTCAGCCAGTGGTTTAAGGCCAGTATGAAGTTCACAGCACTCCAGGGACACCCCGTCTTAATCCCAACTTCAAGTTTAACCGGTTTCGTTAGTTGATGTCCGCAAATCACTTGTAAAAATGAATTGTCATATACATTCTTGATTATATGAATATACTGTTCCGGCAGTTTTATTTCCTCAAGGGAATGAAGCATTTACGCTATGTGTGGTAAAGAGCCAAAGGCGTCTCGAAAATCAAGAAATAGATACCGCATAGAAACGGGAGGATTCATGTTTAAAATCATCGATGGCAGTCTTCAAACAGAATACGTGCTCATTCATTCCCTGCCTCTCTGTGTATGCTTTTTTGATTTGTTGACAATGTTCCTGATTCCACCAGCCAGGGTAAAATTCGGCATAAAATACACTTCATAAATACCTTGTATATAGTGGGGACGCAATGATATATCTCTCCAGGTGGAGGGATCTTCTGGAATGTTATTCTTTTTAGGGATCCTATATATAATAGCCCCCTTCCAGGAGTCAGGAACTTTCCGGTTTAATTAAACAGACATTACAAAATCTGAGTTAATGTCATTATTGAAAATTGTTTTGTCGCCTTGAGCACTTCATAAGTTACACCATCTGCACCACATGCTTTGTTGTTCGGGGAGACTACAGAGCACCTTTGCAATCTCCTCTTGCGGTGAAGTCCCGAAGTAACGGGGGCATCTTTCCGGGTCCTCTAGGTCGAGAGCACCGCACCACGGAGGGACTGCCCATCTGTTGGTGTAACTGTGCTGGTTGGCATTTCGCAGCATAATACTCACAAACTTTATTCACGTCATTTATCGCAGGAGGAGGATCTGGGTAAGTGCTGTTGTTTAGAATTATATCTATTGCCTTACTCCTACGATGTTCCCAAAGATAGGCTAGTTCGTTTTCGCTTACCACTCTGGGTTCTCTCATACTGTTAGAATTTGGTCGCTTTATTGAGCGCCGGCTGGAATGGTCTCCCGTACGAAGCGCAGCTGCTGATTTATCCATTTAGTGAGCGTCTCTGAGTCGGGCCTCGGTGAGAGCGCTTTACAGAGGGGGAATTTCCGAAGGATTCTTACGGTGTATTTTAACAAAGGTGTTCCTAATGGTCTCCCATCTCTGTGAGTTGCTGTGTAAAGATCCATTTCTGTAGTATACTCCACATAAGATGGTTATAAGTTTAGTCCAGGGACGCGGGTTAGTTTCCAGTAAATTGTATTGTTTGTCTGTCATTAATTAGTTTAACATCCAGGGTTTCCTGAACTCTCTCTCCTGTGCCTGAAAGCACATCCATTCTTGGTCAGAAAGTGGGCGATTGTACTGTTCAAAGTTTGTCCAGGTGGCGTACAAATGGTTACTCTCAGGACAAACATTTGTCAAGTCATGGATTCGCCATCCGATGTTATGGATTTTACCGCTTTTTAAAGCAGCTTTGGATGCAAACTTCAAGGTTGAAACCAAGCACATTGTGAGTAGGTCCTGATATTAACATAACTGGCTCTTTTTCTGCGTTTTTCGCCGGCAGCTACGACGGGTGTAGATGTTAAATTTTTAGTGCAGCGGAACCGCGTGCGAGCCTGCCGCCGCCATGACACACACCCACAAAAAAACACACACACACATATATATATATATATATATATATATATATATATATATATATATATATATATATATATATATATATATATATATATATATATTCCAGGACATATTTTACTTTATTAATTATAGAGATACTTTTGGATACTTTATCTTGTGTATAAGTATCTTATGTCTCCAGCTTAATTTACTGTCAATAGTAATTCCTAAGAATTTAATTTCTGACACTTTTTCTATTGCAACACCGTCTATATTTATTAATACTTCTGAGTTTTCTTTATAAAGCTCAACATCAGCCTAAAATATGACAGCACATCTTTACTCATTAGTATCATCCCTATCACTCTCATCAGAGCTTCAGAGTTTTCTGGGAAACATTTGCACAATATTGGCACTGACATTAAACATAAATCAGTACAACACAGTCTTGGAGACATACAGTAACATCTTTCAGTCCCCCCTTGCTTGCAACTGCAGTTGACTACCTGCAACACACTCATGGGCAAGATTTCTAGTCATCCAGGTCACTGTCTCATTATGGCTGCTTGGTAGTTTGCCCTTTTGCAGTGTTGGCTAAGGGGTAGGCAACATCAGTCCTGGAGTGCCGATGTCCTGCAGAGTTTAGCTGCAACCCTGAAAAAGAAAAATCACCTGCCTGTAGCTTCAGTAATCCTGAAATCATTGATTAGTTTGTTCAGGTGTGTTTGATTGGGGTTAGAGCATGTAAACACAGTGTAAGTACACATTGGTACATAGTATCTACAGTTGTAATATTTCTGTAGCTACACACATAACAACCCTCTGAATGATTTGTGTAAGTACAGATGTGTAACAGGACATAACTACATTTTGTAACAACAATATGTATAAGAGTAATTGGAACCATTTGATCCAGGGGGTGGGGATGGGTAGGTTAAGGGATATGTAATGTGGGAGTAATACCAGTGTACTTACATGGTAACTCTTCAGGAACTGTCCACTTAATATAAAGTGTAACATTCTGGACACTAACCACAATTATATGTAAAGCCTAACTTACTGGCCGTTCCTCTGTAACATCAAAGTACTTACATGATAAATCTAATATAATGTGTAACACTTTCTTTACCAAAAGGTGCTGTTAGTCCTGTTACACATTTGTATTTTCATTACCAAAAAGTGTTGTAACCAATGTCCTGTTACACATTTGTACTTAAACATACCATTCAGTGGGCTGTTGACATGTCTGGTTTTAGGGTTTTAGGGACCCAATATAAAGTGTGACCATTCTTCTGAGGCCTCTGTAACTGTTGCAGCAGACCAGGAGTGCTACCATCCTGCAGATTTCATTTTGAACCCACCTGTCTGTAATTATCAAGTAGCCCTGAACACTTTGATTAGCTACTTCGGGTTTAATTGGGGTCGGAGCTGAAATCTGCAGGCTCAGAGTTGCTCAGAATTTGAGACCCCTGCGGTAAACTGTCAATAACCTGGGGCCCATTTCAGAAAGGAGGTTAAGTGAAAACATTTTCTTTAAAACATTGGAGATACAGAGCACATGCAACATTAATAAGACCACTGTATGCAGACTGATAAGTATAGACTGTATGGACTGTAGGTCAGTGTTGTAGGAATCGGTTTAAATAAGGCTAATCTGATAAATGATGTTCACTTGATAACAGCTTGCTGCGACCTCTGGAAGTAACCCAATAATTAGAATTTTCTTCAGGATTTCCAGTGTGGTTGGATGCATTGATCACACATAATCCCACTATCACACCTTTTGGAAATGAATCAGATTACTGTATGGAAGGATGCCAGATGGAGGAGTAGTACGAGATATGCTGTATGCCATAACCACCACCACAGCTGTTAAATAAACAAAAATTATTCACAGTTTATTTGGTCATTTTTATTTTCTACAAATACAAATGCAACAGTTATTTTTTTATTTTTTTCCCTTTTGGATTTTAAAATTCTTCTACTTAAGCATCTCCACTTCATCTGTCAGTGCTGGTGCAGGTTCTCCCCTCATTTTGCGAGCCTTTGTCTTCTTGCTGTCGACTGAGTAGGCTACAAGTCAGTTGTTAACTTTTTAATAAATGTAACAGGTTTGATAAGAGAATATTTAATACGTTAAATTTAATATTTAACATGGGAAAGATGAATATAAGGTAAATGCCATTTTGGAATTTCTGTGGTCTAATGTGATATTGTTGTTCATGATCTTGTTCAGGATGAAATTTTCATTTATTGTTGTAATTAATTTATAGCAAACAAGATGACCCATTGAATTCATTTTGGGAGCGATGATTGTTTGAATGTATTTTTAGTCCAACATGTAAGATTAGTATTGACCAAGTTCAGAGGCTATCATATGTGGATCAACTCACCATGTTGTGTATTTTCATCAGTTTCAATATGAAAAATAAATTTTATATTGATTCAATGGATTTATTGCATTTTGATTAAAAAAAAATATAATAAATCTTAATGTTATTATAACCTAAAGATGCTATGTGAAAGTTTTTCATCTTGCCACTTTCTTGGTAAAGAAAACACATTTTTTACTTATAATAATCAAAATGGATTTATTGCGTTTTGGAACCAAACTCTTCATATGCAAGGCTTAATTTAACAGACGTGGTCAAAAACAGGCAAGGGTCAACAACAATAGCAGATATAGCACAAGCAAGACGAAAGAGTAATTCAGAGACAGGCGTGGATCAAACGACTGCAAACTTAATCCAGAGGGCGAGGCAAACAGGTAATCCACAAGCAAGCAATAACACACAGTGATACGCTAAACAATACTCGACAGTGAATGGTGGTGTGCGACTGATTTATATAGTGTGTGTTATTGATAGCAGCTGTGTGTGATTGGTTTAAGGTGAGCTTGTGATTAGTGTAATGGAGCATGGGATATGTAGTCCAGGGTGATGTGTAACAATCTGTGTGGTGTGAGAGTCAATATAATGGGAGGGCGACCGCTGGTGGGAAGCGGACAAAAGTTCATGGACAGGATTCGTGACACTATACCCATGAAACTTTTATTCTTAAAGCTTTACATTGATGGAACTGTGTTTTTATAAATAATTTTTAGATGCTGCTTTTGTTTTGTATTTACTTAGAAGTATGCAGATGTTTTTTTGTTTTGTTTTGTTTTTTTTTTTTTGTCTGTGCTGTTGGCACAGTGAATCATAATTTTGGAGCTCCATTGATCATGACTTCTCATACGCATGCGCTAAACTCAGATTCAAACCTACTCAGAGTCGACTGGGGGGAACTAACACAATTTAGGTGTTCTGAAACAGAAAACACAGAGTTTTTCCATCTCAGGGTAAGTCTGTTCAGAGTTTGAGTTTCAACTCAGAGTTGGTTGAACCTCCTTATTGAACCGTCCCCTGGTATACTGTCTGTAACAGGACTTGTGGCATCACACCTCCAGAGGCACAGAATCTTTATGCACAATAATGCTATTTGTCTTCTTTCATCTATGCCTATCACTTTAGCATCTGGCCTGTAAATAAATAATACAAAAATAAAAAAAAAAATAAAATAAAAAAACTATAATGACCTTAATTTGTAAATAATAACCATTAAAGAAAAAACTGTGTTTGCAGTTAAACAATATTGAGTGTTCTGGCTGTAGCAAAACATCAAGATGCAAATCTGACTCTGACCTTGCAATAATTATTAAAAAAATAGTCTAATTGAAAGGTAGCCATGGTACTCAGCATATGCATAACAGTTCAAACATGTGTGTGTACTTTGTTTTTATGTACCTGCTGAAAATGTTTCTGCCTGTAAAAGATGGTCCTTCTGGTGTTTGCCTGCCACAGTAATGTACTTGTCCATTTTCTTAAAATTTATGCACAATGTAGAGACAATGTTTGTATGTCTCTGCTATTTTCTGATTCTTATCCTGCAAGCAAGCCACTGGTTGATGGCGTTTCTGAATGTATCCACCGTGTGAATGTAAATTCCTTTGTTTTTTCTTTGTTTATGCACGTGAGATTATAGTGTTGTGAGGCTTATAGAATTATTTATAATAAATTTTACATAGTTTTGAAGTAAGTTCCTCTTCTTCACTACGCGTTAGTGACGACAAGGGTGCAGACATGTTGGACTCATGTTTAAATGTCATTCCAAAAAGCGGCCACCTTACTGGTCTAGCAGGAAGTACGTGATGCGAAGCCTTATCACTCACCATCAAACTACTATTACACCAGGAAAGATCTATTGCTGAGCTTTAAACTTTTAAACTCAACTATTGCCGATTACACATAGAGAACTATTATTTTCTCACTCAAAACCATATAATATATTTTTATTGGAATGGAAAATAATTAAGTGCTCCATGTATGGGAAAGGGATTAAATGAAAATGAAAAACAGCTTCACCTTATGGCCTATACCATGGGTGGCGAAGTTCGGTCCTGGAGAGCCGCAGCCCTGAGTTTTGTTTCAGCCCTAATCAAACACACCTGAACAAGCTAATCGAGGACTGAAGGTTTACTAGAAAGCTACAGGCAGATGAGTTTTTTATTAGGGGTTGGACACCCTGGCCAATACAATTATTTGTGGTGTTCTTCAGGGCTCCATATTAGGACCAACTTTGTTTTCGATTTATGTGTTATCTCTTGGATCTGTAACTTGAAGACAGTAAGTCTTCTGAGGAAGTGCCCATCATATATATCTATCATTAATATTGGCCCATGGAAAAGTTATTGTATTATTTATGTTGAAAATCACTTTCTACATGCTAAGTATAATTACTCAGTATGTAGAGAGCAATTATATACTTTGAAATGTAGCATTTGTGAGGGTGGTGCTCATACAGGAGCAGTTTGTTTGGTGAGGAAATTTTTTAATAGTGAACAATATTTCACTACAAACTGTTAAATGGTTTGTAAAATGCATTATTTGGATAATGTTCAGAACCTCAGTGATAAGGACTAACATTATCACATGATCTGGGTTAATGAGGAATTTTATTTATTTATTGGGGGGGGGGGGTGTTGGTCACCAGAAAAACGTTAAGAGTTGTCACCAGAAAATACAGTGTAATTTCAGAATAATGTTCAGATTACAGTAATCATGTAGCAGGTAATTCAATGAATACAACACCCAAAGTAAATAAAAGCTTCCTGTAAACTCTCTCCAAACTGTTAGTTGTGATTTATAAGTGTCATTGTGATCACTGTTAGATTGAATCCAACAGTGAGAAATATTAGATCCACTTTATGCAAATATCAAGCAAAAAATGTGTGTGGCAGCCAATCACTGTGAGGTTCAGGCAGTAATGTCTGACTTAATCGTTTAAAAATATGCAGACTTCATGCTGGATTTGGGGAGTAAATCACATTGTTTACACACTGGATGCATTGCAGTTGCCATATACAGTTTGGATACTTTCATTGTGATTATACTGGTAGAGTTTATAAAAGTTTACTAAACTGACAGAATATCTTTATATTGGGCATTCAGAAACAAAGCTTTCCTCTTTCCAACTGTAATACATGTATATGTGTTATGTGTATTGGCCATACACTAAATTGATAAACAATCACCGCTAGATTAAACAACAATAGCATGCACTACAAAATAACACATAATATATTAAGGAATATATTAAATGATTACATGATTAAAATGTATAATAAAAGATTATTTTACTAAAAGGAATAGCTGAAAGAAAAATTATTAACCTATATGATTAACTGAGTATAAATGAATGAATTTCTGGTTTCTCTCTTGAAGCTACACACAGAGGTTGGTGAATATTTAGATCCTGCATCAGCATCTCAGGTTTTGTCCACTGGAGTGAGCGATTTTACAGTTCATTAACAGATGACATTGGTGTTTTCCTTAAGGCTGGATACATTAGTCCCCCAATATAGTTCAGCTGAAGGAGTGAATGAAAATTAATGAGTGATTTCAGACATTGAGGCTTTCTGTGGCTCTAATTAAGTCTGTATGCGTTATATAGAAAACGTGTTTTCTCTTTCCGTTTTGCTGTGCTTTTTTTTTTAAACACCGAACTTCAAACTCATCAACACTACTTTGTTTCATTCTTGAAATGAACTTCTACCTATTTTGGTGATCTGCCCTAGACCAGAGAGAGATTTTTTAAAGGGGTCATGTGATGCGATTTAAAATTTTCCTTTCTCTTTGTTACAAGCTCTTGGTGCATAAAGATCTGTGAAGTTGCAAAGACTAAAGTCTCAAATCCAAAGAGATATTCTTTATAAAAGTTGAGTCAACCACACCATCCTTAACCGGCTCATTCTAACACACCCCCACATGTCTACATCATGATATGGGAAGATTTGCATAAAGCTGCCCAAATGTACACACAAAGAAAGAAGGCGTAACTTTTATTCTCTCTGTAGTATTGTTGCTGCTGCTGCCATGTTGTGGAGACGATGGCCACCACCATGTTGTTGAGATGCTGTGTTTCGTTGTGAAAGTGAAACTACTTTGTTTGGTCTTCCAAAAGAGGACACAACAACACTGCCTAGATGTGTGCAGCGCATTTTATGGAGGATGAGGATTGTTTCCTAGAAGAGTAGCCTACAATGCCGGGGTCTGTTTCCATAAAGTGGGGCAATAACAACTTTGCAAGGACAGTCTGGCGCTTCTGACTCAAAGTCTGTAAGTAAGTTTTCATATTTTAAGAATTTACCACTGACGATTCAAACGCAAGTTTTGAGCAGTGTAGAATAGTGCTTGTTGTTTGGTTTTATGGTTACAGTGCGATACGCAATGCATAAAAAGACAGAATAAGTCATTATAATCAGTAATTATGTCCCCACTGGATGCCTCCTTTATAATGGGTTTTACTGGTTTACTGAAACAGCATCACAGGTAAGGAGCGAAAAAAAAATCCGTCACATGCTTGAGGTATTCTGCCAATCAAAAAGCACTGGATAGCTGGCAAATCAGGAGCACAACTCACTTTTTCAGAACGATGAGCTTTGTAAAAATCGACGCGTTTCAGAAAGGCGAGGCATAGAGGATAAACAATAATGTACTGTACATTATGTGGAAAATAATGTGTTTTTTGAACCTTAAACCGCATAAACCCTAAACAAATACACATAATAATGTTATTTTTAGCAATGTCATATGACCCCTTTAATATCTAAAACAAATGGGAGATAGGCCAGAGAGATGGGTAAAAACCATCACGCCCAAATATGAAAGAGGCATGCCGTCTGTACAAAGTAGTAGCCATCAGAAACCTGTTACCTGTCGTATCCATCCATGAAAAAAGCGGCCCAAAAAAAACTGTCCATCATACACTACATGATTGAGGATCACACACTACCAGACATTTAAGTTGTTCTGATCACAACAAACTCATGCCGAAACATGCGCCTTGTTGTTGAGATGCATGAGAAATGAAAACAATGTGTTGTAAATTCGGCTGAAAATATCAAACATTTTTAAAATCCTTCGATTGGATGGAATCAAAGTCTGAAGCAAAAAAAATCAGAGTCTTTAACCATCATACATGCGATTTTCAATGGAATCTGTCAACTCCCGTCTGTAGACTGACTCTGATTTTCGGCAACTAGAGTCAACTTATCCAGACTGTAAATTGGCAGGAAAATTGGGGCAAAAATTGTGTAGTGTGTTCCATTCTTAAGTTGAATGATGCAATGCCTAACCCAACTAACTAATGTGAACTGAGTAGTCTGAAACATGTTTAGTGAGTCAGCCCTCTTTTTCACCAGGGAGGCCAAATATTCGCCTGGCTTACTGCCAAACTTTAAATCCCTTCACACATCCAGTTACCATTTTAAAACTATCGGTTGATTAATCATTTATCGGCCAGTGTGTTGCAACCTAGTTATCAGTATTGGTAAAATCAGTTTTTGACCTTTACTCATCTATATACAGTATATTAAAAAAAATGTTTCACATGACATGACATAACCATTTATCTTTTAGTTCCTTTCTTAACCTTTTCATTTCAATATAGTTGTTCAAATCTCTCCTTGAGCTCCTGAACCTGCTGTTCTTTTCCCTTTCTTAAATGTATAAATTCTTTTTCTTGTTTTCTGGCTTCATCTTCATGTTTTCTTCTTCATCTTCTCTATTTGTTCTTTATGTTTCTCTGTTTCATTTCATCACACTCTTTTTTTCTTCTCTGACTATTCTTTTCTGTCTCCTCTCTTTCTCTTCTGTTGATCTCCTCCTCATGGTCTTGTTTTCAGGTCTTCCATCATTTTCTCCCATCTCTTTCTCTTCTCCACTCTCTCTTTTCATCCTCTGTTTTTCTTTTCTTCCACTCGTCTTTTCTCTCTCGCTCCAGCTGCTCATAATGTCTCTCCATTTCATTTATATTCTCTTCATATTCTCTTTCTTTCTGTTCTTTCTCTCTTTTCAGTTTCTCTCTCTCTTTCTCTATCATCTGTTCTTCTTCTTTTTCTCTCTCTTTCATAATCCTTTCTCTTATTCTCCAGTTCTTCTTGTTTTTTTCTCAGCTGTTTCTCGTGTCTCTCTTTTCTCTCTCTCTTCTTTCCTCTTCCTCTTGTTCTCTCATCTGTCGTTCCTTCTCATCCTCCCATTCTCTTTTGCTGTCGTTTAATTTTTCCTCTTGAGTCTCTTTGTCATTTTCAGCCTCTTTTATTTTTCTCTTCCATTCTTCTCTCTCTTTCTCTTCTTGTTCCTTCCTTTTTTGTTCCTCTAAATCTCTCTTTTTTGATTTCTTCTCTTCCTTGTTTTTTTTCTTAACTCTGTCATGATGTGTTCATGATCATTTTTCATATTTTCTTGATCTTGTTTATATTCTTCTTCTCTCTTTCCATCTTCTTCTTCTCTTTCTTTTAGCTGTTTTTCATACTGTATTCTCTGATTTTCCATCTCTCTCTTCATCTCCTCTATTATTTGATCATATTCAGCTCTTTGTTTTTTTTCCTCTTCTTCTGATCGTCTCTGATGCTCCTTCATCTCTCGTTTCTCCTGGTCTAATTTTTCTTTCTCCTCAAACTCTCTCCTGAGTGTTTCCTCTTGTTCTCTGAACTTGTTCTTCAGTCTCTCTCTTTCCTCATCTTTCCTTTGTTTCTTCTCTTCCAGTCTCTCTCCCATGCTTCTAATTTCCTTGTCATATTTGGCTTTTAATTCTTCAACTTGAAACTGATTTTTTCTTTTATTCTCTTCTAGCATTTCCATTTTCTTTTCAGTGGAGATCACTCCCTTTCAAACATCTCATTAGTGAAACATTGGCCCTGATTAGACTTATCTCTTCTATCATATCTAACAGATCAGTAACTTGTGTCTGATCTTGTGTTTCTTTGTTGTTAAAACCAGGAATCTGTTTCCACAATCTGCCATCAGTGTCTTGAGTTCAGCATTTTTTACTTTTTCTCTGCGTATTGCTCTATTGTTTGTTTTTTCAGATCATCATCCTCTAGTGAAGAGAACAATGCAGAAATCTGCTGCTTTTAAGCCAAAGATCATCTTGATCATGTCTAAAGTGTCTTTCTCCTCTGGTGTTATTTTTTCCACACTCAGCACAATGATGATCGCATGTGGTCCAGGTGCTGACAGTGAAATACACTTCATTATTTCTTCCTGCACTTGTTCTTTTGTCAGTGTTGTGTCAAAGAGTCCTGGAGTATCAATAACAGCTACTGATCGACCATCAACTTCACCAACTCTCTTCTGACAAACAGGTGGTCACCAAACGTGAACTGGCTTCACTGTGGAACTCATAGTTTTTCCGAGGATAGTGTTTCCTGTTGCAGACTTTCCACTTCCTGTCCTCCCAAAGAGCAAGATTCTCAAACATCCTGCATCTGATGGTGAATCTTCATCATCTGAAAATGACAAAATAAATTAGATATTAGGAATTGATGAGTGTTAAATGAGTGGTAACTATTTGCAGCATAGTAAATCTGTGTGTTGGGGGTTTCCTCCCCTCAATCATTAAAGGTCAGGTCTCTCTCCCCCCCCCCCCCCACTGAATAAAACTGTATTATATTTCCTGTTTTTTTTTTTTATAGCAATAAATAAATAAATAAAATTATAGATAAAAAAAAATAAAAATATATAAAAATGCAGATTAAATTTTCACAGCCTTATTTGCTCATATTTACCAAGGGGGTTCTAACTCTGACCTTTAACGTATATCATAACATAATGTTTACTTAATGTTTCAGTCATTTAAACCAGTGCTAGCAAAACTTTTTTAATTTCTAAAAATACATGCTGATGTGTATGAACTAATATACCTTCAACATAACATGAAGCATGAAATTTTGTTTTATTACATATTATAAGGTGTGCATGTACAGTGTATAGATATACAGGTGCATTCAGAAAGTATTCAGACCCCCTTCACTTTTTTTCAGTTTTTATTATGATGCAGCCTGATACTACAATTCTTTAAATTCATTTTTTTTCTTATTAATCTACACTCAATACCTCATAATGACAAAGTGAAAACAGAATTTTAGAAATTTCTGTAAATTTATTAAAAAGAAAAAACTAAAATATAACATTTACATAAGTATTCAGACCCTTTACTCAGTACTTTGTTGAAGCACCTTTGGCAGCAATTCTGGTCTTTTTGGGTATGATGCAACAAGCTTTGCACACCTGGATTGGGAGATTCTTCTTTTCAAATCTGAATGCTCTAGTCCAGGGTTTTTATTAAGGCTATGGCCAAATTTTTTTTTTTTTTTTGTGCATTGAGCTTTTCTTCTACTCTGATGAGTCCCTCAGGCCCTGCTGCTGAAAACAGCTCTACAGCATGAGGCTGCTATCAGCACACTTTACTTTTGGGATGGTCCTCTGCAGGTGATGAGCAGAACTGGTTTTCTTTAAACATTATGCTTAGAATTGAGGTTCAATCAGACCAGATAATCTTGTTTCTTAGACTCTAAGGTTTCATTAGATCAGCGATAGGCACTCCGGTCCTGGAGGGCCACTATCCTGCAGAGTTTAGCTTCAGCCCTCATAAAAACTCACCTGCCTGTATCTATCTAGTAATCCCGAAAACACCTGATTTGCCTTGTTTCAGGTGTGTGTTAATTAGGGTTGGAGCTAAACTCTGCAGGACAGTGGCCCTCCACCAGGACGCCTATCCCTGCATTAGATGCTGTTTTAAACAAATTCCAATTGTGTTATCATGTGTGTCCTTCACTGAGAGAAAGACTGAGGCTGGCCACACTGCCATAAAGCCCAGATCGGTGGAGTGTTGCAGTGATGTTTGTACTTCGTTAGGTTTCTCCCATCCCTCCACATACAATCATGGAGGTCAACTAGAGTGACCATGAGGTTCTTGGTCACCAATCTAGACAAGGCCCATCTCCATCGATTGCTCAGTTTGGCTGGGCAACCGGCTCTGGAAAGAGTCATGGTTGTGCCAAACTTCTTCCATTTGCAAACTATGTAAGCCACTGTGCTCTTGCAAACCTTCAGTGCAGCAGATTTGTTTTGCCTTCCCCAGATCTGTGCCTTGATACAATCTTGCCTCTGAGCTCTGCAGGCAGTTCCTTTGACCTCATGGCTTGGTTTTCACTCTGATATGCTCATACCACTTCTATGCTGCAGACACACAGCTCTATCGTTCATTTCAACCAGGTGATCCAACGGTTGCTGCACGGATCTCAGGCTGCCTGGCTGACATCTCGGCATGGATGAAAGATTATCATCTACAGCTCAACCTGGCAAAGACTGAGCTTCTTGTCTTCCCTACCACTCCAACTCTACAGTATGATTTCTCCATCCAGCTATGCTCTTCTACGACAATTACCCCATCAACTTCAGTCAGAAATCTTGGTGTAACCTTTGATGACCAGCTGACCTTCAAAGAACACATTTCGATCTTGCAGGTTTGTATTGCACAACATCAAAAGATCAGGCCCTTTCTAACGGAGCATGCTGCACAACTTCTTGTCCAGGCCCTTGTCATTTCTAGGCTGGACTACTGCATTACTCTTCTGGCTGGACTTCCATCAAGCACAATCAAACCTCTACAAATGATTCAGAATGCAGCGACATGACTGGTCTTCAATGAACCCCAAAAGAGCCCACGTCACACCTCTCTTAATTTCCCTGCACTGGCTGCCGGTCACGGCTCGCATCAAGTTCAAGTCACTGATGCTTGCATATAGAACAGCCACAGGCTCAGCACGCACCTACTTCCACTCAATTTTGAGACTCTAAAAATCCCCTCCAGAAGTCTGAGATCTACGAGTGAGCGACACACCTCGTGGTACCATCACAGAGACTCAAAATCACTTTCCAGAACATTTTCGCTCACCGCTCCTGGCTGGGTGAAATTATTTCCCAACCCCCACCTGGAATGCTGATTCCCTGTCTGACTTCTTCCTAACAAAAAAAAGTTATAAAATTTCTTTAAGATGAATCACTTGATATATTCCCCAATTATAAGTCGCTTTGGATAAAAGCGTCTGCTAAATGAATAAATGTAATTTTCAAAATTTTGAGAAAAAAAGAATTACAAGATTTAAGATTTGTGAGATGTACACTGTTTATAAACAAGTTTCAATGGTAGACATTGTAATTAGACCGTGTGGTCAGAATTATGAATATGGGACAATTGATATAAACTTGTGTTTTATATGTACAATAAGCAGAATAACTGCTTATTGTACATATAAAACAAAAAATTTAAGATAAGGTTAGAAAGCATGAAGCTCGTGCTGTCAGAATGCCAGTCTCTCAGTCAAGTGCAAAGCAAGATGCAACCCACAGCAATGTGTTATGACAACAACATCTCAGAGAGCCTGACAGAAGTAAATGATAACTATATGACTTTTAAGTGATTAGATACTAACTGTGCATCAAATTTGCTAAAAATCAAAAATAGAAGCTCAAACGTGTGGACACACTAGAACAGCCCTCACTGGTTCTCACACATCATGTACATTTGAACGTCATCTTTTTCCTTTAAATGTCGGTTTGGCAAACCTACAGGGAGGTGCACAATGCGACCTACTGAATGACATCCACATTATAAACTGACGGCAGAATAAGGCCCAGGCTTAGGATAGATGCTCAATAAATATAATGCTCAATTGGCCCCAATCCTGATTCTTGAGATTGGCTTGGGATGTCTATAGATGGTTCTAAACCAGTTCAATATTTCCTCAACAAAAAATAGTAACCACATAAACTGCTGAAAAGCAAAGTATAGTGACATAAAACCATTGTTTACACCTATGTGTATGTATATATATATATATATATATATATATAACATTTTATTTTTCATTTTTTTTTTTTTTTGCACATTCATTTCAAAATTAGCTGGTTATGGTTTTGACTTACTGTTTGTGTGCTGAACTTCAGGAGTTTCCATATGAAGTTCATTAAATTTATGCATTTCATTCTCCTCTTTTTCTCTTCTTTGTCGTTCCTGTTGTTTCTGTTGTTTCTCCCATTCCTTTTGTTCTCTCTTCAGCTCCTCTCGTATCTTTCTCTCTTGTTCCTCTATGTATTTAATATCTCTTTTATATTGTTCTTCAGCATTTATATATTCATCTTCTCTTCTCTTTGTCTCTTTGCTCATGATTCTGTCTCTCTTTCTCCATCATCTTCTTCATTCTTTTTCTCTCTTCTTCATGTTTGATCTGAAGATCTTTTTTCTCTCTGTATCTTCTTTCTCTCTCTCGTTTAAGTTTCTGATAATATTCATCCCATGTTTCCCTTTCTATCTTTCTCCTTCTCTCATCCACTTCTTCTCTTCTATTTCTTTCTTCTTCATGATTCCGTCTTTCTTCATCCATCATCATCATCATTCTCTCTTTCTCTTCTTTGTGTTTGGACAGAAAAACTTCTTTCTCTCTTTGCATTCTCTCTTCTACCAATTTAAATTTTCTGATTACATTCATCCCATGCTGCCTGCTCTTTCTTTTCTCCATTTCTCCTCCTCTTCTTTCTCTTCTTTGTCTTTCCTGTTGTTTCTGTTTCTCCCATTCCTCTCGTTTCTCTTCTTCAGCTCTTCTCGTATCTTTCTCTCTTGTTCCTCTCTTTCTTTAATGTCTCCTTTATATCGTTCTTCTCGAGGGTCTCAATAAATTCTTCTCTCTTCTCTTTCTCTCTTTCTCATGATTCTGTCTTTTTTTCCTCTATCTTCATCTTCATCTTCTTTTTCTCTTCTTCATGTTTGTTCATCAGTTCTTCTTTTTCTCTGACCACTTGCTCCACTTTCTCCATCAGTATGTTCTTCTGTTGTTCTTGTAATTCTCTCTCCATCTCTCTGAACATCTTACATGAGTAGTAACTCCCTCCGTTCACTTTCAGCATGTTGTCTATCTTCTGCAGTAGATCAGTCACCTGTGTTCGGTCTCCAGTCTCTTTATTATTGAATACATGGTATCTGTTTTCACACACATCAATCAGCTGTGTTTAAAGCAGATACAGTTTTTCCAAGATACTGTGTTCAATAGTTTTTGTCATTCAGATCATCTCCTCTGGTGAAGAGCACCATCGTGTAACTTTAAAGAGTTTTCACCAAACGTCTCTTGGATGATCTCCACTGATTTTTCCTCCTCCTGAGTGAATCGTTGTCCTAAATTAAGCACAATGATGAACACATGTGGTCCAGGCAGGATCATGGGGATGCAGTTGCTGATTTCTCTCTGGAATTTTTTCATTACTGAGTTCAGTATCAAACAGTCCTGGAGTGTCGATCACAGTAATGTGTCTGCCATTGATTTCAGCTGACTCTCTGTGACACTCGGGTTTAGTAATAGACTCATGAGCTGCTTCAGCTTCAAACGTGACTCTTCCTAAGATGGTGTTTTCCAGTTTGAACTCTTCCCAACTCCAGTTTTTCCCAGCAGCACAATCCTCAGTTCATATTCTCTGTCTCTTGAATCTAAAGATAGATCAAATGAAAATTAAAAACAATATTAATTTTCAAGTGAAGATTGTCAATTATCCAGTTCTTCAGAGAATATTATGTGCAATTTATACTAAAGCATCATGTGCTGATCATATTGTTTCTTCTGAATTCTGCATATAATATTGTTTTCTATCACACATCTGTGTAGACTTTAGCAATCATGAATAGTGTTTGTTTAATCAATGCATTTTTTCTGATCATTACCTTGTGATTGAAACCATGTCTCTAAGGGATAAATTCTCCTTTTCATTTCTTTAAATTTCAGCATTTTTTCCATCTGTGTCTCCATCAGTGTCTCTGTGGAGAAACAATTACCACTATTTTCCTCAACCATCTGCTTTAATTTCTCTATCAACACAGACACTTGTGATTTAGGCCCAATTAAATGATGTCTTCCTCCAAATCTCTCAATGACAGACTGTGTTTTTCATTTAGATTTTCTGTCTGTCTCTCTGGGTTCTGCTTTATGAGGATCATGATGTGTTTGTTGATTCTTGAGCTGAAGATCCTCTGGATCTCCTCTATTTCTGCTTTGTCTTCATCAGTCAGTGGAGCATCAGGAATGATGAGGATGAACACATGAACTCCAGGATGACAGAGAGACACACAGCGGTGAGTGTGACGCATCACTTCCTCCTCTGAGAGCTGAGTGTTGAACAGAGCTGGAAGCTCCACCAGACTGATCAGACGTCCATCAAGCTCCACGTCTCTCCTCACACACTCTGAGCTCAGCTCTGATCTTCTCCTCGCTCTGCTTCAGGATCAGGTTTGATATGAAGGATTTTAATTCTCTGTTACTCCCACACACAACCAGATTCAGCTTCACACCCTCTGAAAAACAAAGGAATAAACTAGTTTAACAATTTGATTTTAAATTTGATCAATGCTTCATTCACATCATGCTGGAATTATGGTAATCATCACTGCACTGTAATTTACTAGTTTTTTCACTAGTAAAAGCCTTTCACGTCTTTCATGCCTATTACTGTATTCACAAAAAAATTCTTTATTCAGAGAAATATATGAATCCACTCACCCAGTGTCTTGATCTTCTTCTGTAACTCTTTGACTTCATTATCTCTCACTCTCAGTTGCTCCTCTAGTTCATGTCTGACTCTCTTCTCTGGAGCTCTTATGTGCATCTGAAGCGAATAGGGTTCAATCTTCATGCTGTCAATACGATCAAACAGGTCTGATATCTTTTCTGAGCTTCTCTGGTCCTTTAACCCCATAAGACTGTGCCAACTCCCATAGAGACTCACAAAATCTCTGACACTTTGGTCAAGTTCAGTAATGAAAAGCAACATGAAGTGCTCATTAGAGTTAAGTATTCCTTTAATCTTCTCCATTTCTGCTCTGTCTTCATTATTAAGTGGACAGACAGGAGTAACAAGGATGAAAAGATGAACTCCAGGATCACAGAGAGACATACAGTGGAGAGTCTCCCGCAACACTTCCTCCTCTGAGAGCCGAGTGAGAGCTGGAAGCTCTATTACACTGATCTGCCGTCCATGAATCTTGCCCTCTTTCTTCACACACACTTTACTCATCTCTTTCTGAGATTTACTTGTTATACCTCTAAACATTTTAGACACAGAGTTTTTGAGTGTTGGATTATTTCCACACAGCACAATGTTCAGCTTTGCTTTTACAGTAGTTGTCACTGAAATCAAGATTTAGAAACAGTAGACTCAGATCAGTTTTGGTACCAAATGTACACTTCCTTAACAACAAAAATATTAGGTAACACTTTATATTAACTTTCATTAATAAATCATTAACAAACAGTATGTAACGGTTAACGGATCATTAGTTCATATACATACACATATCTAGAATTAATGTGTTTGTTAATGTTTACTAATAAATGTATTAAACATTACCTAATAATTAAAATTTCATGTAAATTAAATTGAAAGTATCATTAAACTTGAAATTTATATGGTCATGCACATCTTGAAAATCTACAAATCATTTAAACAGATGTCATACAATTATTTAAAGCTTCTGTCAATGCATAACACCTTTGCTCCAGTTGAGGTATGATATACGAGTAAGGTTAGGGTCAGGTTTGGTGGTATGGGTAGGTTTAAGGTTGGGTAGGGGTCACAAGTGTACAGGGGTCAATTTGATTACAATAAGGGTAAACGATTTAATCTGTTTATATTGTTTTGATGAATAATGTATTTTCTTTGGAAAAAAAAAAATGTTTTCCCTCTCCTGTTGATGTAAGACTCAAGGAATATTCTGTTTAATGATACATAATAGTATACTAATATAAGTGTTATGGTGATAAAAATATGTTTTGCACCCAAATTATGTCTTTACCAAGAATTTAGCTAAACTGAAGTAACCACCTTTTACACAAACATTGTTAAAGTAGCTAAAAGTCCAGTGCCAATAAAGATACTAAAAAAGTCAGTAAATGTTTATAAACATTTACAAATGATGAATAGTCTCCACTTTAGATTGGGTATGATGAACAAATGATTAATAAACTATTTGTAAAGATTTTAAAATAGGGTGAATTCCGGTCATACAAATCAAAACTGTTAGCTGAAATATCCACAAAATAATAATAATAATAAAAAAAACTGAAATATGAGCGTGCAGTTCAATCAGATGCGCATGAGAGTTTTGTTTGTTACTACAGCAACAGCAAAGTATTCTTTCAGAATCATCCTAGGTCCAATTTGATTAACATCTAAATAAAGTGATGTATGATAAAGACATCCAGCACTCTGATGCTGATGTTGTTGATTCACAAAATAAAAATTGTGTAATTTTTGTCTGTTAAAGATACTAAAAAACTTTTAGGAGTTATGAATATCAGTCCCTCCAGGATTTTGGGATTGCTGAATTTATCGCAAAATCAAGCAAACTCCACAATTTTTGCAAAAGCTCGCAAATTTCCATAATTGCCGCCAATTTTCCGCAGATTTTGGGCTTAGATGCCCCCTTGATGTCATCGCAACACGAATTCATTCAGAAAAAGGTTGTTTCTCAGTTCCAAAAATGGAATTAACAGCCTTGCATTTTCATCATGACTGATTTACAAGAGCTACATTGGATAAACAAACTGAAAGCAGAAAACTGAAAGCGGAGCAAATCTGTGCTACTTGTTTGGGCTACACATTTATCTTATATTTATCTACACGTTTATCTTATATACCGCATTACCATTATACACAGCGCTGGGAGATACAGTGAAGAAAGCAGTTGAATTCGCCACAGAATCAATAATATCTCTGTGAAATCTTGTGAGAAGCATTCAAATTCGGTGCAGAATTCCTTTAAAGCTGATATCTGAACAAACGCCATTGATGTGGAGACCAGGAAATCATTGCTCAATAAACACACTCACCACCACCATTTACCATGGATTTAACATAGTAAAACTACAGGAACAACTTCTGGCAGAAATGGTTTGAAGTTTTCGAGTGATTTTATATTCTTCACGCAACTTTTCCCAGCACTTCAAAGCTTTAAGTATTACCAAATTTGAAAGTTATTTTTAATGTGATGATATTTGTTCATCCTTCATAGGTTGCCCCCATCTATAAAACTATAAGTTTCATAATGTAGGTGTCACGGAATCACCTGCCTCACCAGCCAAACCCACCTTCCTACACCCGTTCACAATCACATGATTACTACTGACACCTGCATCCACTTACCGCAGCATTCAAAACACTCACCACAGTCACTCATCGGCTAGTCTCAAGGTTACAAGCTACTCAAAGCAGATCCCTTGCCAACCTGTCAGCCTGTCGATCTCTGAATCCTCAGCTATCTATTGAAGGACTAGAAGTTTCAGCTCAGATAAGATTGTTTTCTCTGCTTCCATTGATCACTTCAGTATTGTCTCTCCTGTATTGGAAGCTTCTTCTCAGTTGCCTGAATAAACTCACCTGCTTGTTTGAATCTGCCTGTTTGCCTCCTTGACCAGTTATGACAAAAGACCAGCCCAGATAACAGTATACTCAGCAAAACTCACATGGATCCTCAAAGCATATCCGCACCGGAATCACACCTCCCTCCGACTGTCACCTCCACACCACCAGCCTGTCCCACGGCCCGGAGAGGGAGCTTCTCTGGTGAGGCAGCCTCCTGCAGCTGTTTTTTATTACAATGCTCAGTCTTTTTCAAGTTGCAACCCCACCTGTGACTGAACGGGCGAAGGTGGCATTCATCATCTTGTTTCTGACCAGAAGAGCCTTGCAGTGGGCCAAAACCATGTGGAATTCACTGAACCCTCAGGTTCACTCGCTGGATAGCTTTGTTTAACACTTCCGGGAGGTATTCGGCCAGTCGACCACGGAGATCACAGTGCATGATGAACTGTTCCAACTGCCGCAAGCGGATTTATCAATCCACAATCCATTGACCTGCTGCCTGGGGCCAAACTACCCAAAGGACACGTCTATCCTCTGTCGATCCCGGAGAGATAAATCGACCAATATTCAATAAATCAGATGGTATCTCCAGGCCTACTGTCATGAGCATCAGAAAAGCTGGAACTAGTATCTACCCTGGGCAGAATACATTCAGAATTCCCTGCACCAGAAAACCACCGGACTCACTCTGTTTCAATGTGTCCTTGGATACCAGCCACCACTGTTTCCCTGGACCGAGGAGTGTTTCGGAAGTCCTAGCGGTAGATTACAGGTTATGGGACTCAGCTCATGTCCACCTCCAGCGGGCAGTCCGGGGCGACCACAAGGTCAGTTCAGATGCTTGTCGCTCTCCATCAAAACCCGACTGTCAACCCGGGGACCATGTCTGGTTGTCCACCCGGGACATTCGCCTCCGACTGCCAAGCAGGAAGCTGAGTCCCCGGTACATAGATCCTTTTCCGATAACACGACGCATCAATTAACTCACCTACCAATTGCATCTGTCTGACCAGTACCAGATCTTACCCACCTTCCACGCTTCCTTGTTAAAACCATTCACTGATCCTCTTCTCCCTCCCTCCACAGAGCATGAGGTACCCCCTCCTCCACCCGAGGTCATCTCCAATGAAACCATCTATAGTGTCAAAGAGAGATCATGTCATCTCTGTCTGACCACGATCTCTCCTCAGCACTGTACCCTTCCCAATCTATTAGGTAATGGAGCCGGCCGCCCTGCCACTGGGAATCGAGCATCTCTTTGACACTATCATAACAGTGTTACAAGAATGTTGTCTGTGGTATATTTTCACTACAAAAAAAAAAAAAAACGTAAAAAATCACTGCATATTTTGAGAAAAGAGGGTACTTGATGTCCCCACCAATGTCAAAAGCATTGCCTACTCCCTTGTCTCGGCATGACCCAGGAAAAATTTTGAGACCAGGTTCATTACAATAGGTTAATTTAATCAAAAGTTATTAGCATGTTTGGAAATTATATTATAACTCTTGTCCACAAGGTTCAACTTTTTGAGTACTATCAGGCATGTCACTACCAGGCACATACTGATTTTCATAACAATATGTGAATGTGTTAGTAAAATATAGCATTTTACGACAAAATTCAAAATGGACAATGCCCAAAATGTCTGAATTGAGAAAATTACGTATCTTTTTGCCAGTATGGTCTGAAGACGATCTGAGGCAAATTTAGTGAAAATCAGGTAAACCTGGCATGAGCCAGGGAATCAGAATAATTTTGTGTAACCTTTATGGTTCAAAAGTTGTTATAAACACATTTGAACTGTTGGTGGTGCTAGAGGGTTTGAGTTAGAGACTCAAACTTGCAATGGTTAATGCTGAAACTCTTCTCTATCTGTGTGCTAAATTTTCCTAACCTTCCCACAAGGGGTTCTATGGGCTGCCAAAGACTTTATGAGGAGAAGAAGAAAAATACCTTATGTGCTTGGCCCCTAAATATAGCTGCAAGCAGCAATTAAGGTGCCAAGCACAACAGTGACAGAATGAGGATCTAAGCATGGCAGGGAGGATCAGACCAAAGACAACAATAAGTAATTTGGTGAACATTGGACCAACAGATTAGGAGGAGTTTGAAAAAGTATGTTTTCAATGTAAATCAAAATGGTGTACAGGAAGTTCAGCTGATTATGGAGCATTGGAGCATTTTGGAAAATTTTAAATGGCAGAAAAATGTTCATGATGGAAAATGACACATGGTGCAGTCGAGTCGGCTTAAGTAGGAATCAGAGGAAAAAAATATTTTGTTTCTAGCCTTTATAGTGGCACTAAAGGGATTGAGTTAGAGACTCCAAATTTGCTATGGTTACAGCTGAGTCTGTCCTCTATATGTGTGCCCAATTTCATAACTTTCATGCAAGCAGTTCTATGGGCTGCCATAGATTTCTAGAGCAGAACAAGAAGAAGAAGAACGCCAAGAATGCCAACGATTACAAAAGGTGCCTATACAGTACACAATTTCTGTGCTTGGCTGAGGAAAAAACTAAATTTAAGTTCTCATGCTGGGCTCTCTCCTGTCTGTGTGGTGTGCTGTGTGTTTGGAAATCCAGATGCTCAGGCTCCATGTTTAGTCTTGTGTTGAGAGCACTAATTGGGGACTCTTTTTCCCATTTCATGTATTACCATTTTTGCAGTGACAGTATTATCCAAACTATGTGTGAAGTCTGTATTCAGCTGCATACTTTGTCTTTCTGTTTAAATATATCTTTTTTATTTTTTTATTTTTTTATTTCTAATTTATAAACATTTTAGAAGCTTAGTTAAAACAGATAAGTAAAAAGAATAAATAGTAGTTCATGTCCTGTGGTAGTACTCCTAATTGTTCTCCCCCTGTCCTTTTTTTTTTTTTTTTTTTTGGACTATTGCAAATTAACTATTAAAAGACCATCATTCATAAGAATACTCTTAGAGGCATTATTCTGAAAAAAAGGATTTTGACAAACCTCCTCCATCACTTGCTGTTTGTGTGCTCTCATTGAGATCAGAATCCTTCTCTTTGTCGTCTCCCTCTGATTGAACCTCCAGATCTGCTCAGATCTCCATCCACTGATGATCCATCATCCTCATGCATGTCACAGATGAGAAATTCTTTGTGTTCTTTCTTGAGTATCTTCTCTATTTTTCTGAACAACTCAGATTGCCATCCTGGGTTTGTTGTATCAAACTGTAGATGTCCTCCTCCACACTCCTTTATTAAATCATCAATAGCATTATTCCATATCACAGATGCAAGTTTGGATGTGCGTGGCTCTTCATCAGTAGTCAGCACTATAGTTGGTGTTTTCATGGCCTCGTAACTGAAGAGGTTCAGCACATATTTTCAATCTGTGTTTGTGCTTCTCACTGAAGTACTTATACTGCAGTACGAGTACAAACACATGAGGTCCTGGAGCAGACAGAGACACACACGTTCTCTCATTCGACCCCTGTGTGATCTGATGCTGCACACACTCTCTCACTCTCTGGATTATCTGAAGCTGTGTGATGTGTCTGCCCCTCCACCCTCTCCTCTGATTTTCATACTGTGCTGCTGTAATAGAATGGAGCTTCTCTGTTTTAACTCTTCTGTACCCACAGTAATGTTTCCCACTCGGCTGTTTTCTGATCCATTCTTTCCCAATCAGCACAATCCTCAGATCACCCACTGAAAAAGTGTATGGACAGAAACAAAGAAACACAGACATTAAGTTTTCATGTTTTATGATTTAGCCAAAAAGCTTTATAAAATATATAGTTCAGTCATGAAACTCTAGATGGCGCTGGCCGACTGGGTGTTAACATAACTGATGCTATTCAGAGAGTAACCAAGCTGATTGGTTTTCATGCTGCAGTAAAAATATGATGCAACCAATGAGCTTACTGCTTTGCATTGTAAATGGCTGCTAGCATTCACTTGAGAGTGGCAGATGATTTAACTTGGTTTATGGTGTTATGAAATACAGTGTCCACCTTCATTTGATGAAAAAGAGCATCTTGGACATTTTGAGAGGAATGGTTTTTTGTGTGTGGTTTTTCACAGAGGCAGGACGTAGGCAGAATATTTTCATGAGGGTCATGGTGTGTCCGTCTGGGGTTGCACGAATCTACTTTAAGGGCAGTTTGAGCTGGGAAATAAGTAGGCTCAGCACAGCCTTTAGTAATTTCCTTGATCTGGTTGCCATGCAAACCTTACGTGCTTACTGTTGCTCTATATTGTCATATAATGAATACTTGAATACTTGAACGCAAAGAGAGAGGTACTATTATAGAAAAGCTAAAATATGATTAAAATGGTGACAAAGATTGCCTCTGGGTGCGGGAGCCATTGCCCATCAGTTGTTGTTCTTGTTGTGGCTGGCGATATCTTTTTTGTGTGTGTGTGGGACTTCAATTTTTTTTTGCTTGCATCATGGTTGTTGGTTTTGATTGGCCTGATTCACCATGGTGGTTTACAGTTCCACCTAATCCAGCAAACCTATCACTTCATCACAATTTCACTATCCAGCTAGGCACATCAACAAGGCCGGCCCAAGCTCTACTGGTGCCCTAGGCAAGATTTTAGATCCCCTAATCCAGCAAACCTATCACTTCATCACAATTTCACTATCCATTTATGCTGATAATGCTGGATTGTTTTTAAATCTTTACTATAATAAATATAACAATAATATACAATACATACAACTACTTCCTGCTGTAATAAAACCCCCGCCCCCCCAAGTGCATTTTTGTGCCCTGCGGAAACATGCATATGTGCACCGTATGCCATGGGCTAGCCCTGCATATCAACAATAACTTCCTTCCAAGACTCCGAAACCTTGGAGTTATGAAACCACATTGCTAACAGTGCGTATTTTTTTTTATTATATTAGAAAGATCAGGCCCTGGTTAGATTGAACATGCTTCCAGCTGGTTCAGGTTCGGGCCAGTTAGACCAATGTCATTGTCTACAAAGTATTAATCAACGTCCCTATCCGGAATGCAGCAGTGAGAGTGGTCTTCATTGATCAAGATCACCTTGCTCAGCTGAGTAGTTTAGCATAGAAAGGCCTTAAGGCCCTATAATTGGACAGTTTCACAGCTTCCTATGTTCAATCTTCTTGTTCTGGTCCAGTTGTTAGACTATGCCCAATACCACTCTTCCAAACAGAGTTCAATAGCAATGTCTTTTATTTTTGGTATAATTCCAAAACTCTGCAACTAATCATAATCAGCAGTTATAAAGTTTTGCAACAAGTGCACAGATCACTCTAAACTCAACAAGAGTTAGCCTGCATCATATAGCCATCTGTCAAGCAAGCAAACATGGTGCAACATACAGACAGTTTTTTTTTTGCAAATGACTTTCACCCCTAACTAGCTTATTTCTATTTATACAGGGATGCCCGTTTACCACTTTCATTAAATAAAGTCCATACAGCTTTTCTTTTTATTTATTTCCGATACCAATATTTAATTTTCATAAGCAGTTATTTTTTACATTATTGGGTACAGTTTAATCCAAAATAATTAATAATGTTTAGTGAGCCCCCCCCCCTCAGCATTGATTCAATGCAAGCAGAAGTTGTGCACCTGCTCTCATTTCTATGCGTGCGAAATGAGACTGCCCACCTGCGTTAGCCCTTGCATTTGTTCAATTTACGTTGCTGCTAAATTTTCACTGTTCCTTAACTGTTTGTGTGTAATGCTTGCTTAGCAGGTTATGTGAAGTAAATTTATTTATTTGATGTTATTTATGTAATTTACATTTAGTTTGATCCAAATACTGTAATGGCAAGTGACGAGGCATCAACTACTCAGATTTTTTGCATATTAAGTGCCTTGCTCTCTGGCTCTCATCTTCTTAACATCCACAAATTTTACATTATATCTTGATATTGTTGGTGGCAGCTCCTACTTTATGCGACTTTTTAATATTCAAGTTATTCAGTGTGAATCATAATATTTGAAAAAATAACGTCAAGTTGCATTGTGGTTTCTCAATTAGGTGACAAAAAGTCTCCGTTCCTTCTATCTTCAGTGTACTAAACGGCACTAGGATAATACATGTATTGAAGCAACATTGTTGCGCATGTTGATTGCATTAAGTGAAAAAAAAGCATTTATGCATTCTTAATTTTTCGTGTATTTTCAAGGCTCGCAGCTTAATGCAAAAGTAAACAGTGCACCGTAACTTTTAACATTACCTGATCATTGTTAGAGTACAGTGCCAAGGCCAGCATTGCAAGTATATTGCTCTTTACATTTTAACGGTCAAAATTTGGACGCCATGGCACTTTGGTTTTTAATTTATTGACTAAAACAATCCTGTTCAATTCCGTTGACATATCACTTTACAAATCGGCGGTGGTACGCGCACGCGGTCCGACTGATGTATCCAAGGACCAAAGATGGAATAATTTATTCAGCCCCCTGAATTTTTTGTGTATTGAAAGCAATGTCGATAATGCATTTTGAGAAATTTAATGTTCCCCCCACCATTGATGGATTACTCAATCAGATAATTTTCATTTAGTAATGCTGATTTTTTAATAAATATTCCAATATATAATATAATATTATATGAATATACTTTTGAACATAACTTAAATATAATTATGCCCTGCTTCAGTAATAAACCCTACACAAATCCCAGCCCCAGGATATAGCAGTCGTCCCAGTTACTGCATGGTCCAATGTCCACACACGCTCTGCCTCACTTTCCCTCCACGGCACGTCTGGATAGTTTTGGCATTTGAACATCTCATCGCTGCCCCAAATAATTGACTTTAAATGTCAAGCTTTTGTGCCCTAGGAAACTGCATATGTCACCTATGCCATGGGCTGGCCCTGCATATCAACAATAACTCCTTCCAAGACATCCATGTTTAGAATACCTTCTGGAGTTATGAATGAACCTGATCAAGCTTCACAGACCACCGTCCCCGGTGCTAAAGAGCCTGCCCACGCCTCCTTGTCGTTTTTTTTTTTTATACAACATTAGAAAGAAAGATCAGGCCCTTTATATTGGAACATGCTTCACAGCTCCTTGTTCAAGCTCTTGTTCTGTCCAGGCTAGACTAATGTAATGCTCTCTTGGCGGGTATTCCAGCATGTACAGTATTATCAAACCTCTGCAACTGATCCAGAGGCAATCCATAATGCAGCAGTGAGAGTGGTCTTCAACAAGCCAAAGATCACCTAACTCAACCAGATCAGCTGAGTATTTAGCCATCTTTAAGAAAGGAATTTTTTTTTTTTTTTTTGTTTATATTTTTTCTACTTATTTCTATTTAATAAGGGATGCCTACCAATACCACTTTTTTCCAAAACAGGTCCAATACCACCATGCTTTTTATTTTTCAAAGGTACTTTCGATACCAATACTGATATTTTTCATAAGCAGTTGTAATTTTTTACAATTGTGGGTACAGAAACAAAAAATATGAATAATGTTAGTTGGCTCATAATGCAATTAATGTCAAGCAAGCAAAGCATGTTGCAACACGTGCACACATTTTGTATTTGTGCAGAATGAGACAGACACCTGTGGCCTAATGCAGTTCACACAGACTGCTAGTTTCACTTTCACTTTAAAATAATGTTGTGTATGGCAATGAACATATATATATATATATATATATATATATATATATATATATATATATATATATATATATATATTTTATTTATTCTAATTTAGTTTTAATCCAAATGATGCATATGAAAGTGGCGATTATAGCAATCAAGATCATGCAAATAGTTAGGCACGCTTCTCTCTTTTCTACCTGCAAGTAATTAGAAAATTTTAGCCTTCTGTTTTAATTTACGCTATGCTGTAAATTTTCAGTGTGAATCATAAATATTTGAAAAAATATTTTTAAATGCATTTGGCTCAAATAGGTGATGTGAAATTCAAATAATTTTATTTGAGTGTAATACTCACTATGATAATAACATGTATGTGAAGCAAAAATGTTGCAGCATGTTGAATTGCATTAATTGAAAAAAGGCAGTTTTTGCATTTTAATGCATTGTATTTTCAAGGCTCGCATCTTGCAAAAAGTAAACATTGCACAGAAGTTACATCTATTAGATCATTGTTATTATTAGCAGTGTTAGTGGCAACGCATTACAGAAGGTTTTCAATCAGATGTTCTTGTTCTTTTTTAATCAAATTTTCTTTTTGTTTTTTTGTTCTTGTAGCGGAGATGTAACCATCTCAGTGGAAATAGCTTCTTCTGGACAGAACTAAATAAAAAAAATAACATGCAATTTCAAGATCCCTCAAAGTTTGTTTCAACTATTAATATTTTGCACATCTGCTGCAAAGGATATGTAAAACTTATGAGGGAGGTTGTGGCCTAATGGTTAGAGAATCCAAAAGGCTGTGAGTTTCAAGTCTCGGGCCGGCAGGGATTGTAGGTAGGAGGAGTGAATGTACAGCGCTCTCTCCACCTTCACTACCAACGACTGAGGTACCCTTGAGCAAAGCATCGAACCCCCAACTGCTCCCCGGGCGGCGCAGCATAAATGGGTTGGCCCACTGCTCCGGGTGGGTGTGTTCACTGCTGTGTGTGTGCACTTGGATGCGTTAAATGCAGAGCACGAATTCCGAGTATGGGTCACCATACTTGGCTGTATGTCACGTCACTTATGAGTACAACTGTATATGGGCCTAAAATAACCCTAAACCCTATAAGGAAGCACATATGGGAAAGATCAAAAAAGTTAAATCAATTAAACTTCATAAACAAAAAAAAAACAAAAAAAAAAAACCACACACACACTCCAGTCTTACCAAGAGTAGTGGTCTTAAGGGATTTACGTACAAGGCCTTCAGCTTGAACACCTTTAAAATCAAGCTGCTATCCAGTTCCTGACCTTCACTTAAGGTGTAATGAGCTTGGGATACATCCCATAAGTATTTCCAAACTTGCACACAATTAAAACCAGTGGTACTAATAAACCCTTAAATAATACATCACGCAGTAAAACATTTACAATAAACTAACAACTTAAAAAAAAAAAAAAAAAAACATTTACCTTAAATCATGTGGCACTTTTTCTTTGATTTTTCTTAAAATCGTTCTATCCCGTGCTTTGTCAAATTCAAACGCATTTAATATGTGTCCAATCTCATGCAAGTGCTGTTTTTTTCTTTTGCTTTTACTACTACATTATCGTCAGGAGAGGTCAACAGTATAACATCATTATTAAAAGTCCGATGGTATTGTGTCCTTGGCCTGTAAAAACAAACACAGTTTAACAAAAAGCAAACTTTAACCCACATTTAAATTGCTTGACATCCTTAATTCTGAAAATGGCAAAGCTCACTATTAAAACGGGACTTAGTTGGGAACACATTTTATATTTTTTAACTATAGAGACAGGACATTTCATTCTCTCTTTCTGTGTGTGTGTAATTTGCATAGCGTTTGCAGCTATTTCACGAAGATTGCATAGAAGTTTAAATTCTCACCTTTTTCTAGATCGAGACTGCCAATTAACTTACTGCTGGCAAGTGTGATATGGTCCGTGAACTTTTGCCGGCGGATAATGTTGACATCGTTTGCGTGTTATTGATGCTTTTGGATATACAAGGGGTAGAAGGCCGAAACAAAGTGTGCGATTCAGATTGTGTTTCTGACTGCAGTTGAGCAGGTTAAATTTTCTACTTCACTTCACTTGTAATTGATCTTATAATAGTGGGCGAAGAAAGACCAATTTCGCAAAATGCTAATTGCTTCAGTTGTACCACGATGACAGGTTACTTCCGTTCACGCTTAAACGACTTCCTTTTTACACTGAAATGCCTTCCGTTTAAACTGAAAAGTTCACGCACATCTACATATGAAATCACTTGCATATATATATATGTACACAAATAAAGCATGTGTCTTTCTTATCTGAACTGTATACGTTAGTAAATGTTATTTTTTATGTATGCGCGAGTGTTTTATGGATGTGTATGCGCGCATCGAGTTTACATTTATGTGCGAGTGTTTAATAGGTGTATATGCACGGATCAAGTTTATATATATATGCGAGTATGTGCAGTTGTGTTTGTATGCAGCGAGTTTATATGTATGCGCGAGTGTGTGTAGGTGTATATGCATGGATCGAGCTTATACATATATGCGAGTGTATTTTGGTGTATGCACGCGTCAAGTTTATATGTATACGCAAGTTATATACAAGTGTGTATGCATTCATTGTTAACATTATATGTATTGGTATCGATTTCATATTAGTGTGCATGTGTATTAATATATGTATTTGTGAACATCCAGTAGTATGGCATGTATATGTGAGTAATGTATAGGGTGTATATGCACGTGTTTTATACATGTATTCATAAGCGAAGTTTGATTTAAATCCTACGCGGCGCCTCATACAAACCCGTTTTTTCCATTCAGTGACCCAGTTTTATTGTTTGTTTGTTTTACCGAGAGGGACAGTAACGGCGTTGCAGAGGGACACAACACATTGTGAAGTAAACTACAAAAGATATTCCAATCAAGGAGGAGTGAGTTTGCGTCACTATAAGCGCAAATTAAAATGCATTTCAGTGGTCTGCTGCGTTTTGTTACTACTGATTAACATTAATTACTAAACAACGTGAAACTCAAAATAAAATATAAAGCTAACAAAATTACGAATAAACTGAAATTAAGCAATTTTGAAAAAGACAAATGAAAATAAATCAAAATAATAGCGTTGGTCTAGATAACCGATTTGATGTGTCTATTGCAAAGTTTTATGTGTATAAAAATGTATGTGAGATCTAGCCTTTTAAAGGTTATTGGTTTGTTTCTGGTATTCAAGAGTGCAGTTAAAATAATAAAAAACAATAAACTAAACGAAGTAGACCGTCGCTCACTGTTGTCTAATATTTCATAAATACTCCATAAATTACGGAGGAGACGTTGCTGCATAATGTTTGTTTGATTCCTGAACTTGATGCTATCGCAAAACCAACGCCTTGAAATCAAAATCAAAAAGAAAAATAATGAAAGGCGAGAACTGTCTCGAGCCCTTGCCTCTTTAATCGGACCGCGATTTCAGCCGAAGTGGCTTTTTTTGCGTAGTGCTATAAAATAAATTTTTATATGGTCACAAAAATTAGGAGACCTAATTCCTCCAGGCAATTTCACCATATATACAAAAAAGTATGTGAGAAGCAGTATTTGCCGTTTCTTCTTTGTGTTCAGTGCCACTTAAAAAAAAATAATAATAATAAAATAAAAAGGTGGTACTGAACACAAAGAAAGAAACGGCAGTGAAAGAAGCGCAGTGAAAAAATCATTGTAATAAAACGAAGTAAACCATTGCCTACTGTTGGCTAATGTTTCATAAATACTTCATATATCATTGAGGAAAAGTTGCTGCATATTTTTGTATATCATTTGATTCTTACCTGAACCTGACGCCATCTCAACACCTACACCTTGAAATCAAAATCGAAAAAAAACAGTCAAAGAAGAGAGACCCTCAGTGCCCCGCCTGCAGAGGCTGAAGAAGAAAACAATTATTTGATTGAATTAAGAATGCAACTTGTAATTATGTATTCCAGTTCTGTCCGTGTCGTCCATTGTTTTATTTTTTCCCCTCTTTTAAACCAGAAGTGAAAAACGGAAGATGCAGGTTCTTCTTTAACTGTTTTGACCAGTGGTTCGTGAGGTGACGAAGATGGCACGCGAACAAAATGCTTAGTTTTGACACCTATTTAATTCTACCACAGCTTAAAGCAGTCTAACATTAAAGTAACATGCAAAATGGCCATTCTAGTATAAAAAACAGGAAAATAAGAGTAGGCCTACCGTAAACGGTCAAATACATGACATCCAATCCAAATTAGCTCATCTTTTGCGGACAAAACTAACTGGATTCATACAAGCATACTGGATTCAAGTAGGCTATTCTGCTTTAGCAAATCGAACTGCTGTTCAATGTATCTTTAAAGCAATAGCCTATATATATATATATATATATATATATATATATATATATATATAATATATATATATATATAGTAATTTAGTAATTGGTTGCCAGATTATTTTTGAGGTAGTCTGACTTCCAGGTTGTTCCAGCCCAGGTCTGTTGACCACATTACAGTTCGATATGTAATTTCAACATGCTACTTTGGAATTATATTCATTATGAAAATTTAAAAATAAATAATTATTCATGCATGTAACAATATAGCTGATTTTATAATTTAGGAATGGAATTATATCTCCTGCAAGAGGATTTTGCAGCATGTACGTGAAAAACAAAAGTTTTATAAAGCATGCAAAATGTGCTCCCTAAAAAGCTGTCACACGTCTTAGCTGACCACGATCTCACGAAGTTCCTTTATAATCAATGAATCTCTCTATACTGCACAATTAATCTTTCACTTACATCATTATAATAAGATGGTTCTCAAGCTTGCAGAACTGAGCACTGGACAAAAGCTCCAGCGTTTTAAGCGTCGAGTGGATTCTAATTTAAAACTCTTATTGGTCATTGTGTTCATGTTCATGTGTTTGGCCAATATTATTATTACAGCTTTAACTGAGGGTGTTCACTCCTGTAAAACCAGGCCTGAAGGGATTATATTTGGAGACCCTTGGCATCAAACTGCTGGGAAGCTCGTTCTCTATCTCTTATACACACAAAGACACTTAATGCTAGCGACTTTATCAATAAAATAAACTCAGAAGCATGTGAAAAGTTGTGTTCGTTACTACTACAATAGTTTCAGAATCATAATCGGTTCAATTAAATTAATATTCAAATAAAGTGGTACATATTAAGACAGCCAGCGCTCTGATGATGCTGTAATGTTGTTGGTTCACAAAATAAAAATTGTGTAATTGTCTCTTGAACAACAAACTAACTGCTGTTGTCAAAAGTAAACCTACACACTTGCTTCAAAGACAATGTCTCTTTGGGTTAGTGTTTTTAAATGTATTTCTGTATTTTAGCTGGTAAAATACTGTAAAATAACCTGATCTATGATGATTTTAAACCAGTGAACCACATAAACTGTTAAAAAACAAAGTTTTCTTTAAAAAAAAAAGCTTTGTTCACACTCAAATACAACATTTTTGTTTCTATGCAGAACCTCAGGAGCTCCGGTATTAAGTTTATAAGAGTTGGGTGTTTCTTCTCTTCTTTGTCTTTCCTGTTGTTTCTGTTTCTCCCATTCCTCTCATTCTCTCTTAGTCTCCTATCATATCTTTCTCTCTTTTTCCTCTAGGTTTCTAATGTTTCTTTTATATTGTTCTTCTCTTTCTCTAAATTATTCTCTCTCTCTCTGACTTGTTTCTCTCTGGGTCCTCTTCTTCATCTCTTCTTTGTTTTTCCTGTTCTTTCTGTTTCTTGTTCTCTCTTCAAACAGTCCTGGAGTGTCGATCACAGTAATGTGTCTGTTGTTGATTTCAGCAGTCTCTCTATGACACACTGTAGTGACAGACTCGAGATGTTTCAGCTTTAAACACTTTTCTTCCTAAGATGGTGTTTCCAGTTGAACTCTTCCCAGCTCCAGTAGTTCCCAGCAGCACAATCCTCAGTTCATATTCTCTGTCTCTTGAATCTAAGTTCAATCATTAAAAACAACATAGGGAATTTCAAGTGTAGACTGTCAGTTACTCAGATCATCAGTGAATATTTTGTATAATTTACACTGAAGAATTATGTACTAATCATATTGTTTCTTCTGAGCTCTGCATATAATGTTATTGTTTTGTCTCACACATATGTGTAGACTTCAGAAATCATGAAAAGTGTATAATCAATGTAGATTTTGTGATCTGACCAGTGCTGGTGGAAAGGTTTATCAGTTGAGTGGATTTTTGTTTTAGTTTGTTACTATTTATTTAAGTTTTTTCATCTGTGTATCAAATAATGTATCTGTAGAGAAACTGTTTTCCTCAACCATCTGCTTCAATTTCTCCATCAACACAGATGCTTGTGTGTTTGGACCAATGAAATTATGTCGTCCTCCAAAACTCTCAATGGCAGGCTGAGTTTCTTCATTTAGTTCTGCTGTCCGATGCTCTGAATTCTGCTTTATAAGGATCATGATGTGTTTGTTGATTCTTGAGCTAAATATTTTCTTCAACGTCTCCATTTCTGCTTTGTCTTCATCAGTCAGTGGAGCATCAGGAATGATGAGGATGAACACATGAACTCCAGGATGACAGAGAGACACACAGCGGTGAGTCTGACGCATCACTTCCTCCTCTGAGAGCTGAGTGTTGAACAGAGCTGGAAGCTCCACCAGACTGATCAGACGTCCATCAAGCTCCACGTCTCTCCTCACACACTCTGAGCTCAGCTCTGATCTTCTCTCGCTCTGCTTCAGGATCAGGTTTGATGTGAAGGATTTTAATTCTCTGTTACTCCCACACACAACCAGATTCAGCTTCACACCCTCTGTGTCAAAATAAATAGTTTAACAGCTCTGACTTATCCTATTTAATCTATAAAACAGGCAAACAGTCAAATAAATCACTTCACACCAGGTCAAATCCAAATCTACGAGTCCATATCAGTCAAGTGAGTTAATTAAAAACAAAAGCTATGATCTTATTGGCTGGATTGCATGTTCTTATTATCAACAGTTGGGCAGTTTATTATAAAACCCTTTTTAATCTATCATAACACTAAACTTATTTCATGTTTTCTCTAAACATTTAAAACAGCACCTCCAATTCTGGCCAAATTAAAGATACTTTGTGTGTGAATTTGCATGTTATAATGTAAGCATCATTAATGACTTGTGTTTAAATAAATAATAAAAAAAAAATGATTAGTCATATGATGCTATTTTAAAGATCATTATTTTGTGTATTTGGTGTGACAGAATATGTTGACGTTTTAATGTTTAAAAAACATATTATTTATCAAATACTGTATCAGGGGTGCCCAACCCTGCTCCTGGTGATCGACTGTCCTGCAATGTTTAGCTTCAACCCTAATCAAGGTGTGTTTGATTAGGGTTGTCCTCTATGCCCCGCCTCTCTCAGACATGTCGTTTTCTACAAAGTCCCTCCTTCTGAAAAGCGCAGGCTGCTCTGATTGGCCAATTGACCCAATGCATTGTGATTGGCCAAACTATGCAAGCACTTGTCGGAAATGTAACGTGCCTTTCCATAATCGCGAGCTTCATCATTCACAATAAATGTAGATACGGTTAATAATGTCCTTAGTTTTACCCTCAGTTCAAGCCTGAAAGGGGAACAGAGTCGTGTGACAGACACAGTGATAAAGCTATGTGTTTATAGTACACAAGCCACGGACAGTTAAGACCACTGACTCCACTGTGTGACCCTGTCTCTCTCTCACGTGCACACACACACACACACACACACACACACACACACACACACACACACACACGACACAATACTCTACGCGGCACAAAACTCCGCATTTGAACATTCAGTAGCAAATACTTAAACTATTAAGAAAACATACTTACAGAAGCCGATTCAGAAGCGCCAGATTGTCGTAGCAAAGTCAGAATTGACCCATTTTGTTTTAGAAATAGCCTTTGGACAGCCAGCCTTATAGGCTACTCTCCTAGGTACACAAAACTCTGTTCCATAAAATGCCTTGCACAAATCTGAACATCTGGGTTGTGCTGTTCTGTTGTAAATAAATCTTAACCAATGATTCCTCATTGCATCTACTTTCGGAAGGCCAAATAGAGCGCTTCTGCTTTCACCCAGATACACACAGCATCTCCCTGACATCGCTGCTTCAACACTAACTGTGGTTACTGAAACCATGCCAGCTTTCTTTGCATGAACATTTGGGTGACATTATGCAAGTATTTCCACATCATGATGTATACATGTGGGGGGTTGAGGACTTAGCTAAACTGGCCAATTAGAGACAATTACTAATCATTCTGATGTTTTATTAAACCATTCTTTCATTTCACTAATCAATCTTTTTTTTTTTAAATTAAACACAATGAGTAAATAATAATACTTACATTATTACATGCAAATTCACACACAAATTATCATAAATTTGGCCAGAATTGCAGGTGCCTGTCTTAATATCCAAGAAGGTTTAGAGAAAACATGAAATAAGTTTAATGTTATAATAGATTAAAAAGGGTTTTATAATTAAACACATCTGAAAGGTCATCTAAAATTACCATTATTACAACGCCCCACTTCCAAGCTAGAGTCCCCCAAGTGAATTTTGGACATCTCCACCACTGGTTACAACAAAATATTCTCTTATGAGATGATATCAGAAAGTACAGTGGGAAGATACTACTACTACTACTATTTTAGCCAAATGAATGTGCATTTAAAGTAATGACAACATGATCATCTAGTATAATCATCCGGAGTTGATGTTCTGAAGTCCTTGGAGGGGTAGGTGTCATCTATTGGGTCATCCGAAGTCCTTATAAAAGGCTGGATCCAAGCCTTCATATTCTTACAGTCATAATATAATTTGATATCTTATATCATTTAGCAACATTTCGAAATAGTTTATTATTATTTTCTTAAAATAGACAGTTTGCTTTTTAAAACAATGTATTCTTTTATTCTGAAAACAGCCACAATAACAACACGGCCCCTTAAAACCGTGAACAAACTAAAAACCCACACGGTTCCTACATTGGGCATGAAAAAGATGCTACAAACGCGGAAGCGTAGCATTTTTTTAAGGTGGAATGGACAGCGTGAATTAAAAGCTGTGAATAAGAAGCTGGATTCAGCCTCGTGCAGCAAAGTGAAAGGCTTAGCGCGCTCGTCATACTGAGGAAGTAGACACAGGGTTAGCCTGCAGGGAATATTCAAATCCCTCCGTGTATGAGCTCTATTGTTCAACAGTTTCGACGAACTGTCCAACTTTTCCAATGACGCCAGCTCTCTCTTTTTCCCTATCAATTCACAACCCAGCAAACATGCCCATGTGGGCCCACTGCGGGTTTTCTGTGGGACAGTGTGTGCAGAGCAAACCCACAGGAAATCCACTTGGGGCCCCCTGTGGGTCAGCCTATGCGGGGCCCATAGAAGTTTGGTCATTTGGGGCCCTGTGGGGATTTTCTGTGGGCAACTCAATGTGGGCTTGGCCACAAAAAAAAAAAAAAAATCACCCTTTTTTTTTTTACATGCAAATGTTGCACTAATATTAGATTTCTGTGACGATGACAGTAAAATGAAAAAAATAAATTTTCCATAACAAAAATACAATATATGTGTGTGTTATGTGTATATTTATTAGATATATATAGGCTATAAATACACATACATGCATGTATATATTTAAGAAAAAAATATTTTTTAATATTAAATATATTTATATATAATACAAATAAATGTTTGGATTAATATACATAAATAATATACACAGTATACACATTCTGTAAACAAAAACTTTTATTTTGGATGCAATTAATAGCTATTAATTGCTTGACAGCACTAATAGCCATTTATTGCATCAAAAAAAAATGTATGTATATATATATATTAATATATATATACATTCCTATATATATATATATAGTGACGGGACGAGCCAACGACAGACACAGTGGGCGTGGCGTCAGGCCTCGGAGAGGTTTTTATTTAACAGAAAACCAAAACAAGGGGGAATAAAGTGTCCAAAAGGGGAACAGTGTCCAAAACAACAGGGAATCTGGTGCCCTCGTCGTGCTGCGGGGTTCGTGGGGGTCTGGCAGTGTTCATGGAGGAAGGGTCCAGGTAAGGGGCGGAGTCCGGCGGCCGCACGCGCTCCCCTCTTCGGTCCGGGGCGCGAGGGGCGGCGGCTTCTTCTAGCGGCTTCATCCTCCTCGCTGGCCGCGGCGCTTGCAGGGGATGGACGGCCCGGCATCCTGGCCCGACGGCCGTGTAGACGGGTGCGGTTCTCGACCGGACCGCGGGTCCGGCAGCTCACGTCTCTGGTGGCGCGGGAGTCCCTCAACGCACCCTTCCTGGACCCACGAGGACACCAGTGTGCATGCACGGGGAAGAGACCGGTCTGCCGAGGAGAGGCGCGTTGGGCTTTTAAACAGCGGCGGTGATGAGGCTCCATTTCCTTCAGGTGTGCCCCATCACACGCCGCCAGCCCTGACTCGTCCAGCGCCCCTCCTCTCTCCCACACCCACTCCTATCGGGAGCCTGGTGAAGGGCGGCGATTTAGGACGGGGTGCCGGTGATTATCAGGGAGGAGGCAGCTGACTCGTCACAATATATATATATGTGCATCTCAATAAATTAGAATGTCGTGGAAAAGTTCATTTATTTCAGTAATTCAACTCAAATTGTGAAACTCGTGTATTAAATAAATTCAGTGCACACAGACAAAAGTAGTTTAAGTCTTTGGTTCTTTTAATTGTGATGATTTTGGCTCACATTTAACAAAAACCCACCAATTCACTATCTCAACAAATTAGAATATGGTGACATGCCAATCAACTAATCAACTCAAAACACCTGTAAAGTTTTCCTGAGCATTTAAAATGGTCTCTCAGTTTGGTTCACTAGGCTACACAATCATGGGGAAGACTGCAGATCTGACAGTTGTCCAGAAGACAATCATTGACACCCTTCACAAGGAGGGTTGTCACATGATAGGACGTTGAATTATTAGAAAAATAATGCACACCCGAGGTGGTGATTATAGATCACATGTTTCCCAGAAAATAATTGCACACCTCAGAACATTCAATACATTTTTTTTTTTTTCCATTCTCCGATAGTAAACCATATACCATATATTAAATACTTTTTTCAACTTTAGTTTTAAACCATTAACATAATGTTTGTCTTCTCTCTTTTGAGTATTGATTGCCATCTAGTCCTGATTGCAGAGTTAAGCTCCAGCCCCAATCCTGTACTGCTGAAGCAGCTGATCAAGGTCTTCAGGATCATCACAAACTTCCAGGCAGGTGTGTGGACAGACTGGAGATAAACTCTGCAGGATGTTGGTCCTCCAGGACACCACTGTTGTAAGTGATCAACCTAGCAGTCATCCTGTGTCTCTTCTCAACGGTGCTGATATTCATTGATTTTTAAATTATTATGTCATTTAAAATGGATTTATGTGGGTGTATTTTTACATTGGTCTGAACAAAAACTGCAGACTGGATTATTGAAAATGCACATTCATTCTCTGCCAGAAGGATGTGCTTTTGGAACGTCAGAAATATAGTGGTTTCTTGGTAATGAGAAAAGAGTGAAAAAATATAGCTTATATTGACGAGGAAAGTCCACTGATGAGTCACCAGCATAAGCCTACATTTTATTTTAGTCATTTTAACTTCAACTGTCAATCAATTAAAATAAATAATTGGATTTATCGCATGATTGTCATGAGTTAACTCATGAATCGCAATTTAATCACACGTTTCTATCTGTTCTAAATGTACCTTAAATTAATACTTTTGCCCCCAGTTTCACAGACAAGGCTTAAGCTAGTCCCAGACTAAAATGCTGTCTCAACTGAAAATATCTTTCTCTGACATATCTTAAAATATGTCAGTGTCATTGTTCTGTGTCAAGATGCACACCTGTAACATTTTCTTCTAAGGCATTTTTGTAAAAGTTGCTTAAATATCTTAATTTAATAAGGCCTAGTCCTGGCGTAAGATAAGACCCATTTGTGAAACCAGGCCTTCAAGTTTTTAATCTAATCAACAGGGCATGGACAAATATGGATGCTTTATGTAATATGTTTATTATTAGTGAAACCATAGTTAACAGAGCATGAAGAGTAGACATGTTTCATAGGTCATAGATGTTTTTCAAAGAACTTGTTCATGTATATTAGACACATGAAAAAAAAAACCAAAAAAAAAAAAACAGAAATACCATGTTCTTATTACTTCTCTTTCTTTGCACCGAGCAATTTACTTACAGTACAACCTGTTTGTATTTCCGCAAGACAGGGCAGCTCACTTCTTCTGAACATGCAAAATGTACATTTATTATTTATTATTTGCCTCTCTGTGCCACATTCTGCATTTTGATGCAGCTAAATTCTAGAAACTGTTTTCATTGATATATTTGACTGTTTGTTGTCAGACAACGGGATGAATATGAAATAGTGACTGAAACGCGACCCATTAAGACTAACCAGCTCTCCCTTCCGAGATGTTAATCTGCACAAACATCCTGATTTATAATCGAGCCGTCGTCTGATAAATCAAACAGGCTGCCACCAAGATATGCTCCTCTGTCGGTCTCGGATTATAGAAAGTGAAACTGAAATCTATTAGTGGTTGGATTTGATCACGCACGTTAAAATATTTATTTAAAGCTTCTTTTTCAGATTCTTATTTACAGCATTATCTTAATAGGCTGAATATAAACTTATTTGGAGAAAACCCGTAGATGTGAAATCAGACATTTGAGCATTTATAGCCAAAATGGCATGATCATAACAGCCGAGAATATTCGTCTGTGAGATTGGTAGTCGAATTGGACTCCTCCTACCGAAGCATTGAATCGTCGACTATTCAGGGTCACCCCTAGTAATTCTGCCAGAATATAAATTAATCTTGTGTTAAAACCACTTTTAATTATGTACTCAAAGTCCCTACTGTGCCCACACCCAGCGCCCACTGTGGACATACCTGTGGGCATGTAATGGGCACACAATTGGCCATTACATAATGTGGGGCCCACATGCCAGTATTGTGGCCCACAGGATTTTTTTGCCCACGCGGGCCAAAAAGCGGCATGTTTGCTATATCTATCTATCTATCTATATATATACTATATATATATATATATATATATATATATATATATATATATATATATATATATATATATATAATTTTAGGGCCATGAAGTATTATGTCTGCCATTTGGAATTTCTTTTTTAAATTTCTCAAATTAGCTTTTAAGGTACCTAATAAACGATTTTCACCCCACACCCTCTGCATCAGTAAAAGTTTCGTCCTTATTTTCCGGTGATCGGATGTTTTATAGGTGGTTTTTTTTCATTTTAAATTGAATTTGGCGCTTATTTATTGATGATCAGCTCTACCGTTGATTTCGCCTCGCGTCGCGACGATGACGTCATCACCTGCGCGCTCACAACAGCCAGCTTCGAGTCTCGTGAGGCGAGCAGTTCGCGGTACTTCACGTGTTTACATTATTGTAAAACCTAAAACACACTTAACCGTTTATTTAAGCAACATCCAAAGAGGTAATTTCTGATATGTTTTCTTTCTGCGTCTGCTGACTAAAACATTTATCACAGCAGGCGACGAGCATGTGAGGGAAATTATCATATCTGAGAGAGTTTGTGTTTTTATATGTTCGTTTATGATTGTTTTGATGTTTGCAGTAATAATGATGCTGGTACTGAATGCTCTTTATTATTAAAGGTTTTATAGTTTGTCAGTTTCTGGATATACTGAAAAGATAATCGTATTATTTTTAATAGAGCCGTTTTTTAGTATTTCAGCAAATATTCTTACTCAAACAATCAGTTTCTATCAGCAAACACTCAGAATAAAGTGAGATGATCTGCTGCTGATCCTGAATGTCTTGTTTAATGAGTGTTTATAGTCTGAGACTCATCAATATTATCAGCTGCTGAAAATCCTTTTTATTTCATGATAATAGATCATGTTTTCACCTCATTCATTATACTGATGACTTCAGATCTGTTCATTGACACATTAAGATCATTTTATTGCTGTCAAGTCCTGTTTTAAAATAATTTATTTTATTGTTGAATTAAGATATGTTAATTTAAAAATTGAATTTATTCGTAAATCTGATGAACCATGTTTCAGATAAAACACAAAACACTCAAATTAGTGGGTTATTTGTTTCTTAATTTTAAATGTTTTTTTTTTTTTTTAGGTTTAATCTGTCATTGTTTTTATTTTTTACATTGTTTATATTTGGTTTCTTTTAACTTTGTTTTTTCTTCATTTCTATATAAAAAAAATATTGCTTATTAATTAATTTAGGAACAAAATATCTGGATAAAATCCTCAAGAGATTCCAAAAACAGGACTATGTTTGTGCTTTTATTTTATGTTTTTGTTCAGCAGTTTTTCGTCAGCTGTGCTGCTAGCTTAAATGTTTTATATAAATAAAATTTATTTGAAACTTGAGTAGAATTTGCGAGTTAGTATAAAATGCTGTAAAATTCATTGACAGAACTTTTCTAGATACATGGATGATAGGTAAATTTAGATGCTTAAAATGTGTGAATTAATATAAAAAGTAAATAACTGATTTATAATTGATTTTGACAGATCAGCTCCTCCTACTGCACAGTGAAGCTCCTCCCACAACAAGCACACCTTCAGTGAAGCTCCTCCCACAACAAGCACACCTTCAGTGAAGCTCCTCCCACTGCAGTTCATCAATAAATGCTGGGATATTCCCATCAGTCTACAAGTGAAGACGAGCATCAGAGCATCAGGAAGAAGTGAAATCTGCAGAGACAGAGTTTATTGAAGGACAGAGAGAACATGAGAGATCCAGAACCCTGCAGAATCAAACACACTGAAGAACAAACAGGTTGGTGTTTATTCTTCATCCTTCATCAGGCTAAAGAACAATAAGGTTTATAAAGCTTGAAGCAGTTTTATATTTGTTGCAGTAGGAAAAATTGCAAAATCTGTACAGGGAATATTGTTGAAGCAGAAAATAATAAGGACACTTTAAAAAAAAACTGGGTAATTTAAAATAAAAAATAAATTATGTTAGATAATTGTGTAGCTGGAAAGTTTCTGGGTCACTAAGGTCATATAAAAAATGAATCAAAATTATATATATATATATAAAAAAAAATAGGCTATATGACAGTAGTTATTAATGATCTGCATTTCTGCTTTGAGCTGCATGAGCTGAAGATGACCAGAAGAATGAAGCAGCTGATTTTTAATCAATAGGATTTATCTCATTTAGAATACGCTTCGTTATTTATACAGCATAATGTTAATATTATGACATAAAGGCTATCTGCACATAAAAGCCCTTTTTTTTATTTAGAATAATGTTAGTTTTTTGTAATGAATGATGTTTGTATTAAACATGTGCAGTTAATATTATGACATAAAGGCTATCTGCACATAAAAGCCCTTCACGCAACAATGTGCTGAAACATGGCAACTTAATTGAATGTGTTGATTGCGTTTATTTGTTTGAATGAAAATCGGTTTTCTTTTTAACATCCGCCGACGCTCCACTCAGGGCTCCCGTAGTTCTGAATGGGCACGCGTTTGCCATAGAGACATGCTGCTGAGTGAGAGAGATGTTTCGCCCTATGAAATGAACAAGACCGCGGCAGCACAATCAAAGCCACCAAAAAGCAACCTACAGCAGTGTAACTCGTTGCACGGCTCGCCAAGCTTTAGTTTTGTGGCTCGCATGGCAGTACATAATACGATGATATGATAATTCAGTCAATACAGATATTTCATAAAAACATTAAAAACAAGCAGGGCTATAACATAACCCGTTAAAAAAACTCACACCATGTCTACACCGGACACGAGTGGCATGATCCAACAAAAGACAATAGCACCCATTGATGTTGTCTACACAGATACAACACGATCCCCATCAGTAAACTGATGCCTCATTCTATTTATGACGAAATGTACTTACACTACATTCAAATGATTCACAACTGTAGTGTGGTGTCACCAAGTTTGACTTTAAGCACTCCGGGCCAGACAACCTGACTTTTTCTTCTTCAATCCAACCATACCAGTCCATCTTCGAGTACCTCCGCCTTAGAAATTCTCAGGCAAAATTCCCCCATGAACCACTATTTATTTTTAGATGAGAAAAAAGAGAGGAAAAAAAAGAAACCTTTTTCTTCCTAAGGTTGGCAAAGCTTACCCATCCGATGCCATGAGTATTGAGCTCCTGTCAGATGCCGGCGAGAGCCTCCCGACCACACAACTTTACCTTTTCTATTTTACGGCCGGCGAGGCTTACCCATTCGATGCCGTTTGCTCCCATCGAACAAGCGGCGAGAGCTTCCCAGCTAAACAACCTTAACTTTCCCCTTTTACGGTCGGCGAGACTCACCCATCCGGCGCCGCGAGTATTGAGCTCCCACCGGATGCCGGCGAGAGCCTCCCGGGTAGACAACCTTACCTTTTCTATTCTACGGCCAGCGAGGCTTACCCGTTCGATGCAGTGTGCTCCCATCGGACGTCGGCGAGAGCATCCAGGCTAGACAACCTTACTTTTTCCTTCTTCGGTCGCGAAGCTGACCTATCCAATATTCAAGTATCAAGCCCCCGTGGCAGGCCGGCGAGAGCCTCCGTTTCCATTCTACGATCGGCGAGACGTACCCATCCGATGCCGCAAGCATTGAGCTCCCACCAAATACCGGTGAGAGCCTCCCAGCTAAACAACCTTAACTTTCCATTTTTATGGTCGGCGAGGCTTACCCATTTGATGCCAGGAGTTTGAGCTCCCATCGGAGGCCGGTGAGAGCCTCCCGGCTAGATAACCTTATCTTTTCCATCCTTTGGCCAGCGAGGCTTACCCTTTCGATGCCAGGAGTTTGAGCTCCCATCGAACGCCGGCGAGAGCCTCCTGGCCAGACAACCTTTACCTTTCCATTTTACGGTCGCCAAGCTGATCTATCCAATATGCAAGTATAAAGCTCCCGAGGGAGGCCGGCGAGAGCCTCCTTTTCCAATCTATGGTTGTCGAGGCTCACCCGTCCGATGCTGTGAGTATCAAGCCCCCATCGGACGTCGGCGAGAGCCTCACGGCCACACAAACTTACCTTTTCCATTCTATGGTCGTTGAGGCTTACCCGTCTGAAGCCGTGAGTATCGAGCCCCCATCAGATGTCGGCGAGAGCTTCACGGCCACACAAACTTACCTTTTCCATTCTATGGCCTGCGAAGCTTACCCAGCCGATACAGTGAGCAGGACGTTCCTGTTGGATGCTGGTGAGAGCCTCCTGGCCACATAACCACATAACCTTTCCGTCTTACATCTGGAGAGGCTTACCCGTTCGATGCCATGAGTACAAGCTCCCGTCAGACATCGGCTAGAGTCTCCTGGCTAGACAATCTTACCTTTTCCATTTCTACGGTCAGCGAGGCTTACCCGTTCGATGCGTGTGCTCCCGTCGGACGTCGGCGAGATCCTCCTGACCGGACAATCTTTACCTTTCCATTCTACGGTTGGCGAGACTTACCCGTTCGATGTGTGTGCTCCCGTCGGCGAGAGTCTCCCGGCCACGCAACTTACCTTTCCATTTGACGGGAGGCAAGACTTAACCGACTGACGCCACGAGTCTCGACTTCCCGCCAAACGCTGCCTAAACCCTCTCCGCTATCCTCACATCTTTTACCCCCGCTGGGTGAGGCTTACCCGTTCGATGTTCTGAGTATAATACCCCATCGGATGTCTCGAGATGCCTCCCAGTCGGGATTTCCTTTTCTCTCTCTCCCCGGCCGGCGAGGCTTACCCGTCTGATGCGTGTGCTCCCGTCAGACATGCGAGAGTTCTCCCGGTCGGGTTTCTGTACTTTCCGCCCGCAAGCGAGTCTCATCCATCCGATGCTGTGAGTATCAATCTCCCATTGGATGTTGCAAGAGTCCTCCTTGTCAGTCAGCCCAAAGCCTTTTTATCTGCCAAACCGAGAGGACCCACATGTCCATTGTCCTGAGTCTTGATCTCCAGTCGGAGGCTTCATGGGCCCTCTCGGTCAGCCATTTGCCCTTTGCCCACTGAATAGCAGGGGCTTGTCAGCCAGTAGGGCCCGTACGCCGACACTGTGACCTATTGCAGTCGAGGCAACTCGGGACCTCCTGGTCGGGCTATACAATCACGCTGCTCCTCCCCATCGGCCGGTAGGGCTCACCCGTTCCAACGCTGTGAGCTCCCGTTGAGCATAGGCTCGAGCCCTACCGACCGGGCGCTATCAAGTGATTGCACTGGCACCGCATGCGCGCACAAAGTTAAACTTTATTCATTTAATTAATAATTCAATTTAAATATGGTGCTGTTCAGTGTTACCACCGTACCGCCATGATGTTATGCAAAACATTTTGTTTTACGTGGATATTGGAACGCGAGTGAAGTAGGCTATAACAAATAATAATTTGGCATTCAAATACATTGCGAATATAAAAAACATTTGATTTTGTGCCGAATGAGAGACCCAGCGTTGGTTTCAGTTTTGTTTTAGCCTAAATTAATTCGTTTTGGCTTGTCATTTATGTTGCTATAACTTCTTATAGGCTATTTTTTTATTCTTGTTCTTTTTTTAAATAGGCCACTGTTAATTGAAAGGATTTGGTTGTGGAGTGAGGGGAACTAAAATAGCATAGCTATGTATGCAGTGTTTATTATAATGTTTGCTATCATTTTGTAGCGTCTGCATTAGGCCTATTTCTGAATGAAATAATAAAATGCAACTTATTAATAGGCTACTATTAGGCTACTTTCTCTCTAAGAAAACAATAGCGTAGCCTATTTTAACAATGTAGCAAACCTTTTTAAATATTTTGATAAATTACTAAAAAAACATTGACTTTTTAAACCGTTATCTGATTGTATTAATTGGTCAAAATTCTGAAACATCGAGAACACAAGCACCAGGGAAACAGTGAGTGTGCACTTTACCTTCGGCTAACGTAGCACAGATGTCCTGGACGATGGAGTCTCTGACAATCACAGTGTTGCACAATCATATGTGTCAGCATAGCAGTGATATGAAGAGCCATGTTTCTGAATAACAGAGACTAGTTGATGCCATGTAGATAGAGAAGAGCTAGATGTTGCGACTTGGACACTTCATCCCCTCCAAGATATACCTTGACAGATGGCAGCCATATTGTGCCAAATCACCCACCACACACTAGCTTATTGGTGGAGAGGAAAGAGAGTAAAGAAGCCAGTCAATATATGACCTTGATGATGGACTTAGGCCAATGGGTGAATTTGGCCACGATGCTGGGGTTACACCCCTGATCTTTTTCGAAGAACATCCTGGGATTTTTAATGACCACAGAGAGTCAGGACCTCGGTTTAGGTGTTTTTTTGTATTGTTTTTTGTGAAAGTAATTTTCTCATACCGAAAAATAGTATGAATGTAACTCTACACCCTTGCCTCATTTATTATACACAGATTTTTGAATATGGAAATTAGCCCCCGCCTCTTCTCAGTCACACAGCAGCCAGCCATAAGCCAGGGCCTCCTGATCTATGAACTGAACTGTAATAAACGCGATACAATGGCAATGGCAAGTGGAAATATTGGTTTAATTAAACCAAATGTGTTTGAACAATAAATAAGATGGTATGCTCAACATAAGCTAAGAAACTGATGGCTATCTTCATGAGGTAACATTATCCGTGAAACGATCCAGCGCAAACAGATAATGACTGATAAAACTATGTTTTTACTAGCGGACGACTACAGTGGATACTGTAACATTCGTTAAATTTACTTACTTGACAATGTTGTGTCCTCAAAATGCCTTAAAGACTCAAATGTAGCCGAGTTTGTGATTCTAATCCGTGCCCACGTGCAAATGTGTGTGACCTGCGGATGTCAATGCGGGAGAAGTGCGTCTGCGTCTTAGGATCCCTTGACGTTGTAACGAGGAAATATGGTGTGGCCCCTTTAAAGAGCTGCGCGCTCCCGGTTGAACTGTTGATTTGCATTCTATGTGTGTGATTTGAGTGCCGCATGTATGCAAATTGTTTCTATTTTTCTGTTGCTTTTTTAAAGTAATTTTCTTTATTAAGTAACAGCTGTTTCAAACCGTGTTTCTGTGACTGTCTTTAGGGAAACTACAGTTTTAAGGAAGAAAAAATACTCCGCAATGGTGTTTATAAATTGATGGTCACATGGTTTTTGTCTAAAAACATATTAAAAACACCACATAGACAAATAAGCAGCATAAAAACTTACTTATTTTAAGGTTTTAAAGCTTCAAGTAGTTTGTCAGATTTTGATTTGTTGTAATAAGAAAAAAATATTTAGATCTGTGCAATAATATAGTTGGAGCAGTAAATAATAAGAGCACTTTCTATAAACTTGTGGAGTTGATCTCATATACTTAATGTTTCTCACTATAGAAACATGGGATTTGTGCCTATAATGTTTTAAACATAAGAGGAAGATCAATGTATCTCATTCATGGAAAGTATCTGTGATTTACTGAACATTAAACATTTTACTTTAATTTCAGAATTGACTGAAGATAATGAGGAGGATGAAGAACTGCGTGAAGAGGAGGAGAAACATCATGTCAAAACTGGAGAAAAACCTTTGAGTCGCTCTCAAACCAAACCAAAAAAAGATTTTAAGAAAATAAGAGATGAGAAATCGTTCACCTGCCCTCAGTGTGGAGAGAGTTTGACAAACAAACAGAGTCTCGTGATTCACATGAGAGTTCATGCAGGAGAGAAATTGTTAACATGTAATCAATGCGGGAAAACATTTTTGTGGGCTTCAGCCCTGAAGAGTCACCTGATAGTTCATTCAAAGGAGAAACCACATTCATGTTCTGTATGTGGAAAGAGTTTTTCACTTCTAAATAATTTAAAAGCTCATCAGAAAATACACACTGGTGTGAGAGATCATATGTGCTTTGAGTGTGAGAAGACTTTTATTACATCTAGTCATTTGAAACGGCACCAGAGGATCCACACTGGAGAGAAACCTTACAAGTGTTCACACTGCGACAAGAGATTCATTCATTCAGAATCACTGAAAGCACATGAGAGGATTCACACCGGAGACAGACCTTACATGTGTAATCAGTGTGGTATGAGTTTCAGACAAAAAACTCAACTTAAGGTGCACATGAGAGTTCACACTGGAGAGAAACCGTTCACATGTGATCAGTGTGGGAAGAGTTTTGCACAATCAGCAAAGCTGAAGAGACACATGAAGATCCACACTGGAGAGAAACTGCATGAATGTGATCAATGTGGAAAAACATTTTTGTGGGATTCAGGCCTGAAGAGTCACCTGAATGCTCATTTAAAGGAGGAGAAACCACATTCATGTTCTTTGTGTGGAAAGAAATTTTCACATCTGCAGAATTTAAAACTACATCAGAAGAGACACATGGATGTGAGAGAATATATGTGCTTTGAGTGTGAGAAGACTTTTGTTACATCTACAGAACTGAAACAGCACGAGAGGATCCACACTGGAGAGAAACCTTTCATGTGTTCACACTGTGACCAGAGATTCAATCAATCAGAAACCTTGAAAAGACATGAGAAGATCCACACTGGAGAGAAACCTTACACATGTGATCAGTGTGGGAAGAGTTTTAGACATAAAGATCAACTTAAGGTGCACATAAGAGTTCATACGGGAGAGAAACCATATCACTGCACTGCATGTGGGAAGAGTTTTGCTCGATTAATTTCTTTACATAAGCATACAAAAAAAATTCACAGTAAATAGATTATCTTCAGATCCAGCATTTTCAGGTCTGACACCACATCATCACCAGACATGACACAATAATGTGTTGATCTATACATTTGCTTCTGTACAAATCAGTCCTAATCAACATAACAATTGACAGGGAAAATAAACATCATCTGTTAATTTCTATACTGCAAATGTATCACCTCTAGTTTGTTTGCTCCTCTATGAAGGGAAGGTGTATTTGTAAGGTTTTTTTATTATTATTATGGGGAATTTTTTTTGGTTTTTTTTTTTTGTTTTTTTTTACAGCGCAGGATGCAGTGCAGTGGGAAAAACTGATTTCCAGAGTTATGAGGTTTTCGGTTTCTGAGATTTTTAATGTCAGTGGGATCAGCATACATGAATATTCATGCATTTTCCGGACATGCATGTGGAACTGAGCTTTTTATTTTACTCAGGTTAGTTTCAGCAGGTTTAACAGAACATTTCAAAAACAACTATTTTCATAGTTCCACAGCCTTATGCCTAAACTTGTTCATCATTTCACAAAAGTTTAATGTCTTTATGGGTAACACTTTACAATACAGATGCAAAAATATGCATTCATTCATGCTTAACAGATAATCACAAGTTAATGTATAACTCTTGAAGAACTAAACCATTTATTAATGATTACTACATTAGCAACTAATTAACATTCTATATGATTCATGGGTTAAGAAATAAATTATTAGTTAAATGTTATGGTGTATACAAAGAAAAGGTGTATTAGTCGGTTTCTGTGGGCATGTGGGCATATTGGGAAATGAAACCGCTGATGAATTGGCAAAAGATCCTTTTTAAAAAGGAAGAAGTAGATGTTAATGTTGCTTTAAGTAAAGGTGAAGTTTAAACTATAATTATGGAAAATATTTTAAAGGGATTGGCAAGAAATATGGGACTCAGATAATAAGGGGAGGCATTTATTTAATATTAAAAGAATGTTAATTAAATTAAACACTAGTGCTAGATACAGGAGTGAACAAGTCATAAGGATAAGACTTCGACACAGGACTGAATGCATCACTATTACTGGTGCACATCAGAATGGTTTCTGTGTGTATTGTGGGGAGAAAGAAACAATTAGTATGTAATATACGATTGTAAAAAAAAAAAAAAAAATACTCTCTAATCCAGTTGGTCTCTGAAACTGCCAGTCTGCTGTTAACAATGCAGAATTTATTTCTTCTATTGCTACTAATTCCGGTCTCAACCTCATTGCCCTAACTGAGACTTGGATCAAACCTGAAGACACTGCTACTCCCGCAGCCCTCTCCACTAATTTCACTTTTTCCCCACACCCCTCGCACGATGTGGGTGGAGGTACTGGTCTCCTTATCTCAAATGAATAGAAATTTGATCTTCAACCATCTCTTAAAGCCAACAGTTCATTTGAATCACATGCAATTACTATTACCCACCCTATTTAAATCCACTTTGTGGTCATTTATCATCCCCCAGGTCAACTGGGAAACTTCTTGGAGAAGTTGGATGTGTTACTATCAAACTTTCCTGAGGATGGTACTCTTCTGGCACTGCTCGGTGACTTCAACATCCACCTAGATAAACCCCAGGCTGCTGACTCCAACACTCTGCTCGCCTCATTTGATCGCGAGCATCTACTACAGCTACTCACAAATCAGGCAACCAACTGGACCTCATTTACACACGCTGTTGCTCCATGGACAACACTTTAGTTGCTCCACTGTAGACCTCAGACCACTTCCTCATAACTTCTAACATCACACTTACTCCTGACACAGCACACACTCCTCTGCAGGTCAACTTTCAATGCAACCTACGCTCACTCTCTCCCTCTCACCTATCCTCTATGGTTTCATCCTCACTTCCTTCACTCACAGTTTTCAGCACTGGACACGAACAGTGCTACTGACACTCTTTGCTACACTCTTGCTTGGACAACTTTTGCCCACTGTCATACAGACCAGCACGCACCACCCCATCTGCCCCCTGGCTGTCCGATACTCTCTGTGAACATCGCTCTAAACTCAGGGCTGCAGAGATAAAGACCAGCACGCACCACCCCATCTGCCCCCTGGCTGTCCGATACTCACTCCTCTCTTCTTTCTCTGCAAGTGTCTTCACTGCTAAAACATCATACTACCACGACAATATTGACAACTGTTCTGACTCTCGCACACTTTTCTAAATTTTCTCTTCTCTTCTTTGTCCTCCTCCCCCTCCTTCATTGACTCTTACAGCCGATGACTTTGCAGTTTTCTTCACAAATAAGACAAGAACCATCAGTAACCAATTCTCCACACCACAGACTGATGATAACTTCATAAAGACTAATACACACTCTCTCTCCTCCTTCTCTTCAATCTCAGAGATGGACGTTTCCAAACTTATTCTTTCCAATCATCCTACTACTTGCCCACTTGATCCGATCCCCACTCACCTCCTTCAGGCCATTTCTTCTTCAGTCATACCTTCACTTACTCACATTATCAGCACCTCTCTTCACTCTGGTACATTTCCCTCAGAGTTTAAGCAGGCTCGGGTAAGCCCACTGCTTAAGAAACCATCTCTAAATCCAGCACATTTAGAAAACTACAGACCGGTATCCCTTCTTCCATTCATTGCAAAGTCACTTGAGTTATTTGTGTTCAACCAACTCTCTATGTTTCGTGCCCAGAACAACCTCCTGGTCAGCAACCAATCTGGCTTCAAAAGTGGCCACTCAACTGAGACTGCCAGCTGAGACTGCGGTTACTGAAGCCCTGCGACTGGCAAGAACAGCTTCCAAATCTTCAGTACTTATCTTGCTGGATCTGTCTGCTGCTTCTGACACAGTTAATCACCAGATTCTACTGTCCACCCTCAGAAAAACAGGCATCTCTGGAACCGCACTCCTGTGGTTTAAGTTTTACCTCTCAGGTAGATCCTTCAGTCTGTCTTGAAGGGAGGGGTGAGGTTTCTAAGTCACTACTTCTTGCTTCTGGGGTTCCTCAAGGCTCAGTGCTTGGACCACTTCTCTTCTCCATCTACATGACATCATTAGGATCTGTCATTTAGAAGAATGACTTTTCCTATCACTAGGATTGTCTACCGAAGATGGAACCGGTATGAACCGAACCAAATCAGAACGCAGTTTTCGGTGCCTCTTAAATGCCTGAGCGATCGTTTGAAATATGTCCTGGTCCTCTGAAATGTACGCAAGAAGCATGGTCGTCGCTAGGCTTTTTTAGCGGGGCTATAGCATTTAGCTCCATAAACTGAACACAAAAACTGCCTCAGAGTCAGTCCCCTTATATTTCATATGAAAATGGCTGCAGACCTGTTTCCCCATATCGGCTCTGATTTAATTCTTTTAGATTTTTTATGAGAAAGGGGGGGAGATTTATGAGCGGACTCATATAGGTATTTTAGTGTAATTCTTTGACCGCGGCCGAGCTTAGAATATCTGTATCAGTGCAGTTCTTTGTCATAAATACAGTTTACAAAAGGTCACGAGGGAGCAATCGGTTTCCCATCTACTGTAAAGTTTTCGCTGCGTTCACCGCTCATCACACCACAGCTGTTTCCTCCAGCGAAAATCTAGCCCTTAACACATATGAACGTATACTTTAATTATACTTATTTATATATACTAATTTTAATTATACTTACTTTATACATACACTACTGTGCAAAAGTCTTATGCACGTTAGTATTTTCACCCAAACGAATGGTGTTCGGCCAGTTATTTATATCTTTTGCTGTAGTGTGTAAGTAGAAAATATCAGTTTACATTTCCAAACATTCATTTTGTATGGTGGCCGCGAGAGCTCAACGTGCTGCAAATAGAAAAAACACCTGCAAATTAAGAAAACAACTTCATCAATTTGACAACACGCGCTGCAAATGCTCACAACACAACCAAAGAAAAAAAAAGAAACGAGGTGCACATAAATAAAGCACTTGCAAATTAAACAACTTCATTAATTTGACATGCACGCTGAAAATGCTCACAACACAACCAAATAAAGCACTGCAAAATGCACTTCATATAAAATTCTTTATTTGCTTGTGTTGTGAGCATTTACAGTGCGTGTGTTGTCAAATTGCTGAAGATGTTTTCTTGATTTGCTGGTGCTTTTTCTATTTGCATGTTTTCTGAAGTGGCAGCACATTGAGCTCTCTCGGCCACCGTAATTTTGCCATTAATTTTAATAATAATCTAGTGAGATTTTTGAATGCACAAGCAGTCTGACAACAGCCGGTGCTCCACATGGAGATCTGATCTCACCATCATTGAATCTGTCTGTGATTACATGAAGAAACAGATGAAACTGAGACTATCTAAATCCAGAAGAACTGTGGTTTTATCTCCAAGACGCTTGAAGAAACCTTCCTGCAAAGCTACCTGAAAAAAATGTGCTAATGTGCCTAAGACGTTGCACAGTACTATACTTTACAAACGACATTTTTGCTACTTTACAAAAGAATGACCATACAGTCATTCACAGAACTGATTAAAGACCGGGACAGACAGCACTCATTTTACCTAAATATCAGAGTGATTGACAGATACAGTAGAACCATTATGTGTAGTTTTGTAATAAATAATGACCCAGATCGTGAAATACATTTGTTAGCCTTAGAGTAATGGAAGCACAACTTGGGAAATGAGAGCATCCAAGAAGCGTGTGAAAGCTATGGATTTATTTAAAATATTTTTAATGTTATCCATCTTTTTTTTTCTTTTTTTTTCTTTTTTAAAGTATCAGTTCAAGCACCATTTAGGCATGGTACTGTTTTAAAAGTATCGATATGGCACCGTTATCGTAAAAAACCCAATTGATACCCAACCCTACCTATCACTGCTATGCTGATGACACTCAACTCTACTTCTCATTCCAACCAGATGATCCAACGGTAGCTGCTCACATTGCAGTCTGTCTGAGTGACATTTCTAGCTGGATGAATGACCATCACTTTCAGCTCAACCTTACTAAGACTGAACTGCTTGTGGTTCCAGCTAACCCATCGTTTCATCACAACTACTCTATACAGCTGGGTTCGTCAACCATAACTCCTTTCAGGACAGCCAGAAACCTAGGAGTTATGATGGATCATCAGTTAAGCTTCACAGACCATATTTCTCCAATGACTCGGTCCTGTAGTAAATACAAGTTACTGATGCTTGCCTACAAGACGACCACTGGCACGGCACAAATATACCTAAACTCACTAGTTCAATCTTATGTGCCCTCCAGAAGCTTGCATTCTGCAAGTAAACGGCGCCTTGTGATGCCATCCCAGAGGGGTTCAAAATCACTCTCACTTACTGTTCCTGGACTGTGCCCAGTTCTCAATTTGAACAGCTGAGTCTTTACTCATTTTCAAAAAACATCTAAAGACACATCTTTTTCGCCAGCATTTGACCAACTAATGCTAGCACTTACATTTTCTTCTCTATTCTATTCTATTCTATTCTATTCTATTCTATTCTTGGAAAAAACATAGCTATGTGTACTGTGCTAGACTAACTGAGACTTGTCATGGCACTTGTATACCGTTGTTGTTCTTTCGTTGGTCTGAATGCTTCTATTGTTCTCATTTGTAAGTCGCTTTGGATAAAAGCATGTTCTAAATTAATGGATGTTGTTATAAAAATGTAAAATATGACAAAGAAAGAAATTAATCATATTCTTTAAAAGGGCAAGGTTAATAAGAAATGGGTACTTGTTAGGATATGAGTTTTAATAAAGATGGTATTTTCTGGTATGATATCTGTACTTTTGCTTGAGTATGGCTTTCGGGTACTTTATACACCGCTGGTGTCAGGTCAGAGAAACAAAATGTGCAGAGGGGTGAATCAGAGGGACCATGATTGAAAACCACTGCATTTAAACATTTACAATGACTTTGCAACAGTATTGTTAGTTTTCCCTTAATGGAAATGCACAAGTCTGTCAACAGCCCGTTGGACTGATCTTAGTCTTCTTCCTCCCTGGAGCAGGAGATGCCACTGCAGCTGGCGAGTTGACATGTCACTGTCCCAATTTGAATGAATAGATGTTTGGGGGGGTTGCAATTTAGGATAAAACAAAAACAAACATTTCATGCCAACCATTTTCAGATCATTGTCCACCTGCTACATTAAGAAAGACACAGAATTTCTGCTGTTGAAGTAAGAGACTGGGCTTCATTGATGATCTTTCACTTGAATGCCATCTCCCACCTCTCAAGAAGCTTGTTGGATGTTTCAGCATTGAACAGCGGACCAAAGTCCTGATTTATCTAATGACATAACATATTACAAGATTTCTAAGGTTACTTTTTCATCCTTTACCACAAAAATGGATAGTGTTGTTCTTTAAGGACTAAGACATCATGAATGTGCAAATGAGTCGAACATAGTAATTAAAGTAAAGTAGTTTTTAGTCATTTTGCACAAAAATGGATAGTGTTGTAGTTTAAGCCATACTCAGAATTCGTGCTCTGCATTTAACCCATCCAAAGTGCGCACACACAGCAGTGAACACACACACACCATGAACACACACCTGGAGCAGTGGGCAGCCATTTATGCCGCGGCGCCCGGGGAGCAGTTGGGGGTTCGGTGCCTTGCTCAAGTGCACCTCAGTCATTGTATTGCCAGCCCGAGACTCAAACCCACAACCTTAGGGTTAGGAGTCAAACTCTAACCACTAGGCCACGACTTCCCCAGGTTGTGAGTCTATATCTAATAGGTAGGGAATTACTTATTGTTTGTTTTTTTTTTAATAAATGTAATTAATTTTTTATTTTTATCTCTTTATTTTAATTTAACATACACAAGCCCTGTGGGCTTATACCTCAAGCAGGGCTGCACAATTAACCAAATGCGATTGTCATGCACATTTTGTTAGTAAAGTGGTTCTGTAATCAGCACTAAATCATCATCACGTGCTTTCAGATGGAACAGCATTTACTGCACATAGCCGTAGTTCACTGAAAAGTTACGAAAAAAAAAAAACCTGCAGACACTTTTATTGCGCGATTATGAAATCGAAAAAAATTGTTCATGATAACGACAGCTGTTTGCATAACTTCTCAGTGAACTATGGCTTGGTGTAGAAAATGCTGCTTCATCTGAAAGCATGTGAAAATATCATATTTAATAATGTATTTTTACTCCAAACTCACTTCATAACGTCAGTCGAGCGTTTGAAATAAATCCTTCTGTGAGATGATGTGTCTTTTACACAGAATAAGGCATAGTATTTCATAGAATTTTAAACAGTGATAAAGGCATTGCATTGTAAATATACTTTATTCAAATTAAAATTATAATAATAAAAACTCGGATAAACCATATATTGTCATAATTGTGTGTTTATTAGTCAAGTTGAATCAATAAAAGCAGTTAAATCTTCTGTTTATCCAGCTACACTATAGGCATTTCCTGGGTTTCTTCTGCTAGACATATTTGGAGTTTAAGCCAAGAGCGCCCTCTGGCCTTTGGATGGAGATTTACTGCTGATCATGGAACTGTGCTTCACTGAAAGAAACGCATGATAATCGCAGCTTCTGTCTAATAACGATTTCTATTCCATTTCGATTTATTGTGCAGCCCTAACCAAAAAAGCATAGTTCCTACTGTATACTGTACATTTCTGTATACTGTATACATTTCTGTATACTGTACAAGTACATTTCTAAGCAGTAGCACAAGATTCTTAGCTTACTTTCAGTGAGAAAGTCTTGAAACGTACTATCGCTGTGCAGTTTTACAAATTTCTTCATGTCTTGATGAACATGAGGAAAGATGTTGGTCAAGAAAAAAGCTAATTATGACGTTGTTAATATTAAAGAAAAGCCAGCGAGCCGCTTGTCAGAAGCTCTATTTTTCACCCCGCAAATGTTAACATTACATCAATGTGAAACTGCAGTTAATTTTAAGTTATAGTATCTACTATTGCAGATGAAGCATGTGCACGTCAAACACGTGTCTCATATGATGAGCGAATATTAGTTCATAGTCATATGTTGCCAGAAAATATAAGTTTAGCAAAATTTTCTTGCTTGATTATCTGATCATTTATCTCTGCTAATATCAACAGAAAAGAGTAACCACAATATATTTTATGTAAATTCCTCGGACCATTCAAAGCTGCGTGTTCAAGGTCCACATAAAAAAAAATTTACTTAATACTGTTTAAATTTGTGCTGTAATTAATTATTACATATTTATGTTGAATTATATATATTTTATATGTGGAACCATGCACAATTATACTGAAATGCTGGAGACAAAAATTAATTACAATGTTTTATTTTGGCAACACAAATAACATGAGCCCCAAGAAGGGGAATATAGATGCTGTGTTATTTGCGTTAATTTATCTCATTAAACAATTACACAAATTACAGAAATTACACTGTTATCTATCCAAGATTTTAAATATAAGAAAACTTAAATTTAAAACTGCTAACTAAAAAACAATGTCATTCTTACCTCAATTTGCTAGCTAACAAGTGATGCAGCTAAATGGCCTCGAGATCCTGTTGGTGGTCTGTCGCGTTATCTGAAAAGAAATAATGTTAGCACTCTGGCAATGTTGAGAAACATACCAATATTATTCTGAATGGTGAAAAATGGAAACTAAACATGAAAATTGATCCATTTAAGTGGTTATAAAATATTATACCTGTTTGAACACTGTCCTCTCCTCATGGTCATCCATCATCAATCAAAAAGGAAATAATGTGCAAGGACCGGAAATTGGATCAACTCATCACCAGTGTCAATTGTCAACTTGCTGTAAATACACTGACTCTGACCACTGATTTACATTGCAAGTGTTAATGCCATTCAAATCAACACCAGAATCAACTTTTTAACTTTGATAAATGAACACCATGAAAACAACACTGGATATTTTGTTGTGTATAATGCATTTAAAACTGCTTATGAGACATTTATCAGAGTACACAGCAGATGTTTCCCAGATCTTTAGCAGACAGATGTACTCGTGTTGTCTGGGTAGTTGAGTTGCAGATAAAATTAACTTTTATTACTGTCATTCATAATGTCAAAATATAATAAATACAAAAATAAATATATATTAGGGAGTGGAAATGGCTTATAAGCCTGTAAGTATTTCTCTGCAGCCATCTACTAGTGATCATCTATTTTTAATTTTTTAAGTAAGTGTTTGCTTTCCTGCATTATGAAACTTTAAGCTTTATAAATGGAGGCAACCTATGAAGGATGAACAAATAATGTCATCACATTGAAATAACTTTCAAATTTGGTAATACTTAAAAGCTTTGAAGTGCTGGGAATAGTTGTGTGAATTTAAAATAACTCGAAAACATTAGATAATCTCTGCCAGAAGTTGTTTCTGTAGTTTTACTGTTAAATCCATGGTGGTTAACAATCATGTAAACACGTGAGCAGCTCACAAGACCATAGACTGTAAAAAATGATGGACGACTCGTCTCCTGTTCCTTCCACTATATAAAAGTGAAGCCAAAGCACCTCAGTATGGCCGCTGCCATCTTGAACAAATGACCTCATTTGGAGCCAGAGTCTGCGCAGTAGTGTCGTGAGGGGGAGCCACGGTATCTAACTCCCGCCAAAACTCCTGCAGACCCAATCAACCATAATGACACACCCCGTTTTTATAGCATCAAATTACTAGCTAAAATCAAAATTGTCACAAAAACGAACAATTGAACATATACAGTATCACCATGCTAACAACTACCTTTAATGACCAAAACCATCTTTCAGAAAAATCTATAGAAACAAAAAGGTGTATTTTTTTTTTCTTAAGTCCCATTCGTTTATATGGATTGGGCAGGGTTTATGACCTGTACTGCAGCCAGCCACCAGGGGGTGATCAAAGAGCTCGCAGCTTCACTCAGGCACACCCACATGAGACTTGACGCTGGCTGAGCGCACAAGTGATGACGTCAGATTAACGGTAGATCATAATATATGTATGTGTGTATATATATATATATATATATATATATATATATATATATATATATATATATATATATATGTATATATATATATAAATTCTGATGGAAATACAGTCAGTAGACAATAAAACTTATTGATGAAATATATAAAGATAACATATTAACGAAAAGGTAACATTTACTCAATGATTATGCAAAGCAAAAAAATAAATAAATAAATAAAAAATAGCATTTAAAATTAACTTAAAGGGTTAGTTCATCCAAATATTATAATTATGTCATTAATGACTCACCCTCATGTCGTTCCAAACCCGTAAGACCTCCGTTCATCTTCGGAACACAGTATAAGATATTTTAGATTTAGTCCGAGAGCTTTCTGTTCCTCCATTGAGAATGTATGTACGGTATACTGTCCACGTCCAGAAAGGTAATAAATACATCATCAAAGTAGTCCATGTGACATCAGAGGGTTCGTTAGAATTTGTTGAAGCATCGAAAATACATTTTGGTCCAAAAATAACAAAAATCAAGGTGCAGTAATATGTAATTTTATTCAGAGGAATATAGAGAACAGAAACTACAAATCATATCTTTGAAATAAAACTTTTAATAATAATAACCATCTTCAAATATAGAAAATACAAATCAACTGTTAGTACATTTTTAATAACAATCCATTTATGACGGATTGAACCCATCTAGTATTAATAAAACATTAGTGAAACTGTAACCAAAACATAAACAATTATTCTGTCAGCATCAAAAAGTATTTGAATTATCCCAATCAGAAGTATCTAAATTAGATAAAATTAAATAGAATAAAAACCTGTATTCAGTATCCAAAGTAAAAATATAAAAGTATCAAATTATTAAAGTATCTGAATTGAATAAAAACCTGTAAAAGTTCTAAAGTCTGAGTCTATGAGTGTTCGAGTGAAGCCAAAGAAAGAGGAAGTGAAAGCTTGAAAGATAGAGAGACCAGAGAGTCTCAGAAGAGTCATATTTTGCAGAGTGCACAGGCCTCTCTTATATACCACTGTTTCAGACAGAAGTCGTCATCTAAAACATAGAGGGACTATAATTAACAATACATCATGACCTTCAAAAATAGCCTAGTCTGCGTCTCGGTTTTGGACCTCTTCCTCTTTTGAGATCTAAAATATCAAACTAACTGATAGTTCTTGGAAATACTGGCACAAAAGAACAAATATACGTGCACTTTAACTTCTTATATGAAACAGACTCAGCTGACTAAGCAGTTAGAAATACTTATACATAACTCTGGAATTACATATGAAGATATTCCACAAAGCTTACCAAAGACATTTTTGAATATATATATATATATATATATATATATATATATATATACAGAGCTGGGTAGATTACTTATGAATTGTAATCAGTTACTGATTACAGATTACATGACAAAATTTGTAGTCAGTAATATAATCTCTTAGATTAAACATTTTTGGTAACGTAATCTGATTACTTTTGGATTACATTTAGATTACATTTGTGCTAACCTTTATTTGATATCACATATATTGAATTAGCCTAATCTTGTACTATTTTGACAGATACAAAGAAAAAATTTAGTCCAAAAAATATATTTAATTCACCAACAAGAGCCACAATAGCTTCTTTTTAAAGTGCAATGTTTGGACAGTTAATACTTACAAAATACAAACACTTATGTACCTTGCTGTTAGTGTTTGCTAGTAACACTGAATAAAACAAAATCACATCTTATGATTTTAAAAGCATATTTACTTATAATTAATTAAATTTAGAAAACACTGATTACAAAAACCAATATTGAAAAAATTGCTAGGTCAAACATTTAATCTAAAAAAAAACTCTAGAAGTGTATATGACTGTATCAATGAAAACATCATATATATAGCCTACATTAAAGACCATGTCTAAGTCCAATATTTCATCTCAAAACACCTGAAGTGCATAAGGTAGTAACAATGAAGAAAAATCAACATTATAAAAAAATATATTAAAGAACATGAAATTCCCAGCAATAACTTTGCCAGGTGAAAGATTTCAGTGGACAGAAAATTATTATTATTATTTTTTTTAAATGAAATGGTGTCAGTACATCCAGTGATTAAAGGCTGCGTTCCCCTATATTTTCCATTATCTTGTTGCTGATTTCTTCTGAGCGTGATTCTGTTTTGTAAACAACTTATTACCATTGTGTAAATAATATGTAATCATGTAATCCATAAAAAAGTATTCCTGTAGTCTGATTACGAGTATTTTAAAAAGTAGTTTACTCTAATTACAAGTACTTGAGTTTTGGAATCTGATTACGTAATCCAGATTACATGTAATCCGTTACTACCCAGCTCTGTATATATTTATTTATATTTATTTATTTTTATATTTTGATTTATTTATATATATTTATTTTTATAAGTTAAATGTATTGTTATATATGAGACATATCATTACCATGGAATATTTTTGAACATTTAAATGAAACTTATCATTATGAGTAAGATACATTTTGAATACATGACTCCATTCACCACTGAATAAATGCACTTACTCGACCACTGATGTTTGAATAGAGAAACATAGACGATGGCCATTTGGAATTACTATTAGGGAATTTCACTGTTATATTTACCAGTTTACATAATATAAACAGAGAGCTTCTCTTAAAACTGAAGACAGTTGACAGACTTGTGTTCTTAGCTAAAAAAAACTTTTACATTTTTTAAAAATAAAATACTTATACCAGTTGCATAGTTAAAATTGTGAATTGCATGCACTAAAAAGTTGACAGAATGCACTTTCTGTACTTGTTTTGCACTGCTTCAGTTACATATAGGCCTACATGTGTTCATTTATTAAAAAGCAGTAAGTGATCACTTGGTGTAGATTTATTTTACTGCTTAAATTAGCTGTTTAATCTAATTTTTTTTTTTAATGGGCAAAAGAAAATCTTATTTTTTTTAATTATTTAAATGCAAATGCAAACATATCGAGATATATAATGAATATCGTAAAAATTTTGACAAATGCCGAGATATATATCTTTTTTAATATATCGCCCAGCCCTATATATATATAAAAACACACACAAACCCGATTCCAAAAAAGTTGGGACACTGTACAAATGGTGAATAAAAACAGAATGCAATGATGTGGAAGTTTCAAATTTCAATATTTTATTCAGAATACAACATAGATGACATATCAAATGTTTAAACTGAGAAAATGTATAATTTTAAGGGATAAATAAGTTGATTTTAAATTTCATGGCATGAACACATCTCAAAAAAGTTGGGACAAGGCCATGTTTACCACTGTGTGGCATCCCCTCTCCTTTTTATAACAGTCTGCAAACGTCTGGGGACTGAGGAGACAAGTTGCTCAAGTTTAGGAATAGGAATGTTGTCCCATTCTTGTCTAATACAGGCTTCTAGTTGCTCAACTGTCTTAGGTCTTTGTCACATCTTCCTCTTTATGATGCGCCAAATGTTTTCTATGAGTGAAAGATCTGGACTGCAGGCTGGCCATTTCAGTACCCTGATCCTTCTTCTGCGCAGCCATGATGTTGTAATAGATGCAGTATGTGGTCTGGCATTGTCATGTTGGAAAATGCAAGGTCTTCCCTGAAAGAGACGACGTCTGGATGCGAGCATATGTGTTGTTCTAGAACTTGGATATACCTTTCAGCATTGATGGTGCCTTTCCAGATGTGTAAGCTGTCCATGCCACACGCACTCATGCAACCCCATACCATCAGGGATGCAGACTTCTGAACTGAGCGCTGATAACAACTTGGGTTGTCCTTGTCCTCTTTAGTCCGGATGACATGGCGTCCCAGTTTTCCAAAAAGAATTTCAAATTTTGATTTGTCTGACCACAGAACAGTTTTCCACTTGGCCACAGTCCATTTAAAATGAGCCTTGGCCCAGAGAAAACGCCTGCGCTTCTGGATCATGTTTAGATATGGCTTCTTTTTTGACCTATAGAGTTTTAGCCGGCAACGGTGAATGGCACGGTGAATTGTGTTCACATACAATGTTTTCTGGAAGTATTCCTGAGCCCATGTTGTGATTTCCATTACAGTAGCATTCCTGTATGTGATGCAGTGCCGTCTAAGGGCCCGAAGATCACGGGCATCCAGTATGGTTTTTCCGGCCTTGACCCTTACGCACAGAAATTGTTCCAGATTCTCTGAATCTTTGGATGATATAATGCACTGTAGATGATGATAACTTCAAACTCTTTGCAATTTTTCTCTGAGAAACACCTTTCTGAGATTTCTCCACTATTTTTTGCCGCAGCATTGGGGGAATTGGTGATCCTCTGCCCATCTTGACTTCTGAGAGACACTTCCACTCTGAGAGGCTCTTTTTATACCCAATCATGTTGCCAATTGACCTAATAAGTTGCAAATTGGTCCTCCAGCTGTTCCTTATATGTACATTTAACTTTTCCAGCCTCTTATTGCTACCCGTCCCAACTTTTTTGGAATGTGTAGCTCTCGTGAAATCCAAAATGAGCCGATATTTGGCATGACATTTCAAAATGTCTCACTTTCAACATTTGATATGTTATCTATATTCTATTGTGAATAAAATATAAGTTTATGAGATTTGTAAATTATTCCATTCCAGCCATAGTTCACTGACAAGCTACGCAATCTCGCGTTCATTATCGCAGATGAATCGCCTTCGATAATGAACGCGAGATTGCGTAGCTTGTCAGTGATCTACGGCTCTGTCTATTAAATGCCACTCCATTTGAAAGCAGGTGATGGCGATTTAGCGGTAATCAGGCAACCAGCTTTACTGATGAAATGCACGTGACAGTCGCATGCGATATATCGCCCAGCCCTACTGGCAACCCTGTGCATGCGCTCTCTCTCCATCTGTAACTGAGTGTGTGTGTGCATTAGATACAGAAGACAGCATATTAGTTATGAACTCTTCTTTTTATTTTAAATGTAGAGAGTAATGAACAGTGATAACCTACCATCAATATTAAGATGATTTTTTAATATATATTAATATGAGTAATGTAACATTACAATATAAATTTATTAGAATGAGTACATTATTATTTATGTGCTTAAAAACAAAATGCAAACAATCAGAACGTTGTGCCTGGTGGGTAGTGCCCAATGTTAACATGAAACATGCCATTGTCTATATTGTACTGTGGTACAGTTACAAAGGCCCTTCATAATGCAGAGGTCAACTGCTTACAGTTAGAACTGGCCCTAAAGTATGCAGTGTTTCATAAAGAGCTGTTTTACTAAATTCTACTGAGGTAAAATTCAGTGCAGTCATGCAACGTGATACATATCGTGGCCTGTGTACCGTGATATGTATCGAATTGTGACATTGCTGGTGATACGAAGCCCTAGTGTTTACTGGTAGAAACAGATTGTTTGAGTCTGAGTATATCAGTAGCGTCTGGCTGCAGACATGCACATGCACTCTCAGACACCTGTTCTTCTAGAAGTCATGTCACATGTAGTCTCGAGTAGCCAGAACTTCAGGCTAAAGGTCTGGAATTCATGGCAGCTTTCACTGGCTAAGGCCTGCCCATGAGGACGTTTGACCGACATGTCCAACAACCAATCACAGTTCTTTCGTCATGTTTCGCGTTGTGGAAATGTCACCACAATAACAACAACCGGGGTTGTAGGGGTGTAAAACTCTCTGACGTATTTTAAAGATTCGAACTTTAAATATTTCACATACTTTTGTGTTTAGTTGATCCTGATAAGTGCTCGTCATCACAGTTGTAAACACGGCGGCTTTCTTCTTTCGTGAGGGGGTGTGGTGCCATGGTATCTTTGTTTCCATGCCAGAACGTTAAAGAATGCGACACACACATCTCGCGGAAATCCTGTAGAATTCAACCAATCCGATGACGATTTCGACACTCCTGAAGTGTTTCCACTTCTGTGTCCCATACGCATCAGACGTTTAGCGTCTGAGGCTGAGACTACGTCACATGCAACCTTTTTATTATTATTATTATTGTTATTATTATTATTATTATTAATTTAATCTCTCAACATTTTCCAACAGTAGCCAGGTGGTAAAGACGAGATAAAAGATTACTACAACACTTGCATTCGCCACTTGCACTCTCCGCTACCTACGACATCACTTGCAATCAACACATATTGTGCGTGTTGCCAATGAAGACAAGGCACAATGGTGTGCTCTATTTTTGTGTTAATTTTGTACTCAATATACAAAAAATTTATTCTACAGGTGCTTCTCAATAAATTAGAATGTCGTGAAAAAGTTCATTTATTTCAGTAATTCAACACAAATTGTGAACGTCAGGTATTAAATAAATTCAATGCACACAGACTGAAGTAGTTTAAGTCTTTGGTTCTTTTAATTGTGATGATTTGGCTCACATTTAACAAAAACCCACCTCAACAAATTAGAATATGGTGACATGCGAATCAACTAATCAATTCAAAACACCTGCAAAGGTTTGCTGAGCCTTCAAAATGGTCTCTCAGTTTGGTTCACTAGGCTACACAATCATTGAGAAGACTGCTGATCTGACAGTTGACCAGAAGACAATCATTGACACCCTTCACAAGGAGGGTAAGCCACAAACATTCATTGCCAAAGAAGCTGGCTGTTCACAGAGTGCTGTATCCAAGCATGTTAACAGAAAGTTGAGTGGAAGGAAAAAGTGTGGAAGAAAAAGATGCACAACCAACCCGAGAGTACCGCAGCCTTATGAGGATTGTCAAGCAAAATCGATTCAAGAATTTGAGTGAACTTCACAAGGAATGGACTGAGGCTGGGGTCAAGGCATCAAGAGCCACCACACACAGACGTGTCAAGAAATTTGCTGAACCACATACAACGTCAGAGACATCTTACCTGGGCTAAGGAAAAGAAGAACTGGACTGTTGCCCAGTGGTCCAAAGTCCTCTTTTCAGATGAGAGCAAGTTTTGTATTTCATTTGGAAACTAAGGTCCTAGAGTCTGGAGGAAGGGTGGAGAAGCTCATAGCCCCAGTTGCTTGAAGTCCAGTGTTAAGTTTTCCACAGTTTGTGATGATTTTGGTGTGGCAATGTCATCTGCTGGTGTTCGTCCATTGTGTTTTTTTGAAAACTAAAGTCACTGCACCCATTTACAAAGAAATTTTGGAGCACTTCATGCTTCCTTCTGCTGACCAGCTTTTTGAAGATGCTAATTTCATTTTCCAGCAGGATTTGTCACCTACCCACACTGCCAAAAGCACCAAAAGTTGGTTAAATGACCATGGTGTTGGTGTGCTTGACTGGCCAGCAAACTCACCAACCTGAACCCCAGAGAGAATCTATGGAGTAGTATTGTCAAGAGGAAAATGAGAAACAAGAGACCAAAAAATGCAGATGAGCTGAAGGCCACTGTCAAAGAAACCTGGGCTTCCATACCACCTCAGAAGTGTGAAGATGTGATGAATTCCATTCCACGCCGAATTGAGGCAGTAATTTAAAGCAAAAGGAGACCCCTACCAAGTATCCGAGTACATGTACAGTACATGAACATACTTTCCAGAAGGCCAACAATTCATTAAAAAAGGTTTTCTAATTAAGTATTCTAATTTGTTGAGATAGTGAACTGGTGGGTTTTTGTTAAATGTGAGCCAAAATCATCACAATGAAAATAACCAAGGACTTAAACTACTTCAGTCTGTGTGCACTGAATTTATTTAATACACAAGTTTCACAATTTGAGTTGAATTACTGAAATAAATGAACTTTTTCACAACATTCTAATTTACTGAGAAGCACCTGTATAGTATTAAATTCAAGATCAAAGTTAAAACTTAATCCCCTGGTTTCACAGACAACAGGCTTAAACTAGTCCCAGACTAAAATACATGTTTGAGCTGTCTCAACTGAAAATATCTTGCTCTGAAATATCTTAAAACATGTCAGTGTCATTGTCCTGTGTCAAGATCCACAACTGTAATGTTTAATTCTAAGGCATTTTGACTTAATTTGACTAAGGCCGTGTCCTGGCTCAAGCTTTAATTAGCATGTTTGTATTTTTTCACGCTTACGCTTGTAGAGGTGCAAAAGTGATTCAATTAAAAAAAAAATATATATTAATAGAAAAAGATTGCAAGTGATGTCACTTGTGGAAGCGCAGGTGACGGAGGGTGCAAGTGCAGAAAGTCTATAAAAGTGCTCTATTGCAAGATAATTAAGCTATTATTATTTCTCAACTTTGATAGAGAAAAACATCATTATAATAAAGACAGACACTAATGATGCCCTTCTTTATCAACCACTTCAATTTGTCCATATTATAATCTAATTATAGTATGATTTAATTGGTTTACATACTACATTCACAACAAGTATTACATATGCACGTATTTAATTTTCTAACATCTTACCATTTTACATGTAAAGAGAAGCAAACGATCATAAAACCTTCCACTTCCACCTAGTCCTGGCTTAAGCTAAACCCCATTTGTGAAAACGGGGCTTAGTGTCTTTGTTTACACACACAAGGGACAATAACATGCAAAAGAGAAATCTATTTTGTAATGTAACTAGTGTGCCAGCAGTGCATTAAGTTTTCTTTTGCACTCTAATGGACAAATGCACACAACATTATGTTAAAATGACCTCATAACGTCTTAAATGAGTTACAAGTCTTAAATAACACATTCAGGATCAGCAGCAGATCATCTCAGTGTTTTGCTGGTAGAAACTGATTGTTTTGAGTCACAGTCATTTACTTGCGAAGCCTATTAAAGTGCTCACCATTGAAAAGTGACTATTCCATTATTTCTCAAATGAACAGAAACTAAATTACATCAATACAGAGACATTGACAACTGTCTTTTATCAGACATTGTGATTTTGTCCACATGGAATCTTAATATACTGTTTTTTCTAATAACATGTTATAAACACAATTGTTTCCTTGTTTTTGTATGTGAAGAGAAACAAGACAAAACCTTCTTTAGATGTCAGCAGGCTCACAAATAGCGCTGAGACGATACAAACTATTTAGAAATGACCCCGTAAAAATTGTTGATTAAAAACAAAATAAAGAAATGTGTATTTTACAATTACGTGAAAAAGGCGCGAACTCCCCACTTCAGAAACTCGACACTGAAGCGCGCGAGCGCGCGACTGATGACGTCATCACCAGTCTATGGGCGAAACCAACGGTAGATGATCAGAAACGCGCCAAATTCTGTTTAAAACGACAAACCTATGTAACAAAAATATCTATAACACAATGTATCAAACAAAAATAATGTTAAACCAGTTACTGATAGACAGACAGTCAGATGTGAGGGTGGATATAGTTTATTAGGTTGTTTATTTAAAAGCATTATCGAGAAATGTAATTATTGTGTCAAAAGATTTTATGGCTTTTAGATGGAACTAATTATGAATTATTCATTTGTGATGCAAGAAAAAAGCAGACAACAAAAGTGGAAATAAAAGTTTGATACTTAAATCAAAAATTAAAAAGTAAAAGACAGATCTCTCTCTTCATTGACTAACAAGATAGCAAAGCATCTCAAGTGAGCAAAAGTGAAGATGGATCAGATGTAAACCTACATGACAGAATATCTCACACCTGTATTTTGTAAAACAATTTTGTAAGACAGTTGTAATAAAACAACAGTGAAGATTAAATTAAAAATAAATTAGCCTATTTTCAGCTTCGTGCACAAAAACATTTTGAACCTGTAACATGCATTAGATGAACATTTTTAACATTTCAAATTTAGATTATGTTTCTTATGACAGATTAATATGGAAGAGATGCAGCATAGCACGTGAAAACGCTGGACCTGGAGATAAACTACTATTGTGAATACTTATTGTATGTCTCCGTAGAGAAGACGGAATGACTGAAACTCTTCCCACATGCAGAGCAGTGATACAATTTCCATCCAGTGTGGATCCTCTCATGTGATTTCAGATGTGCTGACCGACTGAATCTCTTGTCATAGTGTGAACACTTGTAAGGTTTCTCTCCAGTGTGGATCCTCTCGTGCCGCTTCAAATCTTTAGCTGTAATAAAAGTCTTCTCACACTCAAAGCACATATGATCTCTCACACCAGTGTGTATCTTCTGATGTAGTTTTAAACTCTGCAGTTGTGAAAAACTCTTTCCACACAAAGAACATGAATGTGGTTTCTCATCTGAATGAACTTTAAGGTGATTAATCCAGCTTGAAGCCCATGAAAATGTTTTTCCACACTGATCACATTCATGCAGTTTCTCTTCGTGTGGAGTTTTTCATGTGCATCTTAAGGTTTGATGATTTGTGTGAAACTCTTCCCCGCACTGATCACATGTGTATGGTTTCCTCTCCAGTGTGGATGTTCATGTGTCTCTTGAGACTCTGTTTGCATGTCAAACTCTTTCCACACTGAGTGCAGGTGAAACTTTTATTGATTCTTCTTTTCAATAAAGAAATACTTTCAGTCTGTGATTGAGTTTTTTCTCCAGTTTTGATGTATTTTCTCCTCCATTAGATGTGAAATTACAGTTTAAATCAGTCTGTGTGAGTAGTTTTTTTTAAGTTTTTGCAAAAAACAGCTAGACAAAATTATGATCATTTTGACACATTTTTACATTACATTTACATTTAATCATTTAGCAGACGCTTTTATCCAAAGCGACTTACAAATGAGAACAGTAGAAACAATCAGACCAACGATGGGGAGGGGGAGAAACAACAACAGTATACAAGTGCCATGACAAGTCTCAGTTAGTCTAGTACAGAACACGTAGCAAGGTTTTTTTTTTTTTTTTTTCTTTCTTTCAAAGAATAGGATAGACAAGAAAAGGTAAGTGCTAGTATTAGTTGGTCAAGTGCTGGCGAAAAAGATGAGTCTTTAGATGTTTTTTGAAAATGAGTAAAGACTCGGATGTTCAAATTGAGATTGGGACATCTTTTTACAGGTGCATCTCAATAAATTAGAGTTTCTAAATATTAGTTTCTTTGACAGTGGCCTTCAGCTTATCTGCATTGTTTGGTCTCTTGTTTCTCATTTTCCTCTTGACAATACCTCATAGATTCTCTCTGGGGTTTCAGGTCTGGTGATTGCTGGCCAGTCAAGCACACCAACACCATGGTCATTTAACCAACTTTTGTTACTTTTGGCAGTGTGGGCAGGTGCCAAATCCTGCTGGAAAATGGAATCAGCATCTTCAAAAAGCTGGTCAGCAGAAGGAAGCATAAAGTGGTCCAAAATATCTTGGTAAACGGGTGCAGTGACTTCAGTGAATCATCACAAACTGTGGAAACTTAACACTGGACTTCGAGCAACTTGGGCTATGAGCTTCTCCACCCTTCCTCCAGATCTAGACCTTGGTTTCCAAATGAAATACAAAACAAAATTGCTCTCATCTGAAAAGAGGAACTTGGACCACTGGGCAACAGTCCAGTTCTTCTTTTCCTTAGCCCAGGTAAGATGCCTCTGACGTTGTCTGTGGTTCAGCAAATTCCTTGACACGGTCTGTGTGTGGTGGCTTTGATGCCTTGACCCCACCTCAGTCCATTACTTGTGAAGTTCAATCAAATTCTCTGAATCGATTTTTGCTTGACAATCCTCATAAGGCTGCGGTTCTCTAGGTTGGTTGTTGCATCTTTTTCCCACACTTTTTACTTCCACTCAGCTTTCTGTTAACATGCTTGGATACAGCACTCTGTTAACAGCCAGCCTTTGTTGGCAATGATGTTTGGGCTTACCCCTCCTTGTGAGGGTTTTTTTTGTCAATGAGTGGGTCTTCTGGTCAACTGTCATGATCAGCAGTCTTCCCCATGATTGTGTAGCCTAGTTGAACCAAACTGAGAGACCGTTTTGAATGCTCAGGAAACCTTTTGCAGTTGTTTTTTGAGTTGATTAGCTGATTGGCATGTCACCATATTCTAATTTGTTGAGATAGTGAATTGGTGGGTTTTGTGTAAAAGGTATGGGCCAAAATCATCACAATTAAAAGAACCAAAGACTTCAACTACTTCAATCTGTGTGCTTTGATTTTTTTTTTTTAATACACAAGTTCACAATGTTGAGTTGAATTACCTGAAAAAATTGAACTATTTCATGACCATTCTAATTTATTGACATAGCACCTCCTGTACATAAATAACGGTACAATTACAGAGGTTAAAGAGCAAAATAATAATAATAATAATAAATAAAATAATAATAATATAATATGCAAAGTTATTGCTTTCCTTAATTCAACTGATTTTTTTTTTTTTTTATAAACAACATAAACTTTATTTTGACAATTGCCATGTACAATAAATTGGCATATTTTAGACAGTGTATTGGATTATTTTTTTTTTTCCACAGCCAAACGCTGCATGCTGGAAATCTGGTACAGTACTGGAGAACTTTAAGCCCTGCAATTATTATATATTATATTATATATAACTATCCTATAACTATAATAATGCTTAATCAAAATCTGGTACAGTACCGGAGTTATAAACATCATATTAACATGCATATGTTTTCACTCAAGACCAATTCCATTCCAGTTCTTTCCTTTTTAAAGCATTTTTCATGCGCAACACCCAGGAAATGACATCATTTGAACATTTTGAGTTTTCAGTTTCTTTTTTACCACTCTTGAGGGTATTTTTGATAAAAACACCAAATCTGGATACTTTAATGTTTCTTCGTCTCTTGATGAAGGATGAAGAATAAACACAACCTGTTGTTCTTCAGTGTGTTTGATTCTGCAGGGTTCTGATCTCTCATGGTCTTCTCTTCCTTCATATAAACTCTGTCTCTGCAGGATTCACTTCTTCCATGATGCATTTGATGCTCGTCTTCACTTGTAGACTGATGGGAATATTACTGAAGATAATACTGTTGTGGGAGGAGCTTCACTGAAGGGGATACTGTTGTGGGAGGAGCTTCACTGGAGTGTGATTGTTGTGGGAGGAGCTTTCACTGAAGGCAATACTGTTGTGGGAGGAGCTTCATTGAAGGAGGAGTAGACCAGCAAAAGTTTGAGTTTGATTTTCTTCTAATTCACATATTAAGTATTTACATTTACCTACTATTTATGGTAAAATATCTGAATAGAAATTCACGCATGCGTTTCTGTGTTTGTTAGACATTTAATATTTGCAAATATTATAATTGTAAGAATAAAATCAAAAGAGTAAACAGAAGTACAGTTACGTAACTTACAAAAATCAGTGGTTTCCATGATCCCTTTCATTTGAGTTTAAGTTTTGTTCATTAGTTTTTAACTGTTTTTGATAGTTTAGTTTAACAATTTAACACAGACTAATGAAAACAAAGGCTGTTAGGACATCTGTAATCTGTATCTGTGTGAAAAAACATACTTCTCACACTGACACTGACTGACTCAATCTTTACAGTTTCTGTTTTGCAGGTCCTTTTTCATATATCAAAACGGTAAAGTAACTAAGCTTTTTTGTTTATTTTACAACAACATAAATGTCACAAATGTCTTCCCTCACAGATTCATACTTTAGCATTTGGCTGCAAACACTGAAACAATCATACAGGCCTACACGAATGTACAGAAAACACACTGGAAGAAAATTAAAAAATCGCCTATGAATTTAAATATAGATATATATATATAATATTTATAACATATATAGTTAATTTATTTATCTTAATCATCCTTATAACTTAGTTTTATTGTTGTGCTAAAGGCGGTTGATGGAAAAAAGGAGAACATTATACCGTTTCCATTTGCAAAGCTCCAACGTTACTCAATCATTGCTATAATTGTCGTCACAAATGCGTAACATTTAACACACGGTATATTTTTTCCTTAATATACTCGTTACCAAACCGTTACAATCATATAAATGATATGAATTACTTCAATTAAATTTTAATAACCAATATACAGGAAGGAGAAGGAGGAGAAGAGATTAGCTTTAGCATTAGCTTTGTTTTTTGTTTTATTACGGATTGACGGCGCAGGGACAAAATACCAAGCGTCTGCGATATTTAGACCACCAGGGGATCACTCAAACACCATTTCATTTAGTTTTAGTTTTTATTTTATGTTTTTTGGAATTCATGAATTATTATTTATTATAAACTATATTTTGTTTTTTTTTAATTTATAAGCTATTTGCGACTATCACAACATCATTTATTTATTAATCTGTGATGAAACGTGTTTCATATAAAACAGAGCTAGAACATACAAATTAAAATTTGTTTAATTTGATTCCTTTAAACGATCAGCTATTTGTTTAAATTCTTACTTCGTTTATATTGGTGTATTTTTATTGTAGATTTTTTTATTGTAAGAACTATTAAGGTTATAAAGCAGTTCATCAGATTTGGTGCTTATAGCAAAAAAAAAAAAAAAAAAAGAGAGAGTCATTCGTCTCACTTTTCTTTGTTAAACTAAATCTATTACAAACGGATAATAAGCCTCCATCCGTGAGCAGCGGCGTCATCCCTAACTTATTCCATTATGTGGTATTAGGACAATTGGCAATCACAATAATTAAGTTCGCGAACCTATTATATTATTTTTATTTAAGTCTACACAATACCCCAAATATGTCTACACATACCCAAATCCCCTACAATGATGCAAATGTCTACACATCCTGCAATTTATTGATGCGTTCACATGCCCCAGTAGCCGCGGTAAATCCCATATTGATTCCTATCACTGAAATATACAATTACAATTTTGCAATTATACAGAATTATTTGTTGTGATGCAAGATATATGGTCACCGTGATTTGTCAAGTAAGACATGTTCTGATGATCCTGGATCAACCCCAATCCCTACCCCTAAACCTAACCCTACCCATAATTTATTACTAAAATTAGTGGGAAATGATATCTGATTAACAAGGGTTAACCCTGATTCTAAGCCTAAAACATTTATTATTTATTACTCAATTGCTGATTGGTTGTTGATTGGAATGTTGTTCCAGGATCAACAAGGATGTTGATTCAGGAACATGTTCTACTTGGTGAAATTTACCTATTATATATAATATAAGATAGATAGATAGATAGATAGATAGATAGATAGATAGATAGATAGATAGACAGACACACAGACAGACAGAGAGATAGACAGACAGATAGATAGATAGATAGATAGATAGATTAGATAAAGACAGAGAGATAAACGATGATAGACAAGATAGATAGATAGATAGATAGATAGATAATAGATACTAGATAGATAGATAGACCTAATAGATAGACGACACACAAGACCAGAACAGCAGAGAGATAAGATAGATAATAGATAGATATGATAGACAGAAGATAGACAACAGACAGACAGAAGGACAGACCAATAGAATAGATATATAGCAACAGAGAGATAGTTAGACAGAGAGATAAACAGATAGATAACAGAAGATCAGACAGAGATAGAATGATAGATAGATAGATAGATAGATATATAGATAGATAGATAGATAGACAGACAGACAGACATACAGATAGATAGATAGATAGATAGATAATGATAGATAGATAGATAGGAGAGGACAGATGAACAGATTAGATAGACAGAGAGATAGACAGGAGAGATAAACAGATTTAGATGACGATAAGATAGATAGTAGATGATAGAAAGATAGATAGAATAGATAATAGATAGAGAGAGACAGACAGACAGACAGACGAGATAGATAGATAGATAGATAGATAGAGACGACAGAACAGACAGACAGACAGACAGATTAGATAGTATGATAGATAGATCGATAGATAGAAAGCGCAGGTCGTGTGGTTTTGTTTGCTGACACATTCAGCAGGTAGTGCGATAATTCGCTGAAAAACAGCAGCCCGGCGCGTGAAACGTCAGCGGTGACGCCGGGCGCGCTGAGCTCGTGTTTCAGTGCGGGTTCCGGTTCCCCCTCCGGTAATACAGCAGCAGAGGCGCGGCGCGGCGGAATGGGGAACGCTCCCGGTTCGACTCTGCAGGAGCTGAGCGCGTGTGAAATCTCATCAGTGGTACCTGCAGAGTTCATGACCGGTGTCCGTCCTGTCCAACTCACCTTCCACGAGTTTCAAGAAGTTCTTCGGCCTGAAGAAATCTGTCAAAACATCCAACGGTACATCCGACCATGTTTCCAGAACCTTCGACATGACAGACGTAAGACGCGCATGTGATCGTTTACTTTTCTGTTATGTTGTTATTATTAATAGCTACTAGGTCTAGGCTATAGACCTATTATGCCTTTTTATATCGCTCTCGTATAAATATCCTACTATTAGAAATGTACTTTATTTTAATAATATCTCTCTCTATTTTTTTTATGTCATCACCATTTGTTTATGCCTATATTAATCCACAGTGTTATTCAGAAGTTTAAAAAGTTATTATTTCACTATAATGTTTTTTTTTTTTTTTTTTTTTTTAATGTCTGTAATTGTGTTATATTTAAAGTGTGGTATAATTTTTGTTTAGAAATTTTTTTTTTATGTATTTTTTATTTTATTTTTTAATAATTTGTTTATTATTTTATTTATGATGAATTTTTTTATTTTTATTTTTTGAAATTTTATTAACTACCAACCGGATTCCTCAATGTACAAGAGCAGCAGACATGTGTGTGTCCCTTGAAAGACAATGGCACTTTAACATGAAATAGAAATAAAATATTTCACAAAGAACCAAATTTAACTTATTTAATTTCACTGGGTTGCCAAGGCAGCGTTTCTCCTCATTTCATTGAGGTCGATGGCCGCTAAAACTGAAACAGGAAAATAAACTATACAATATTTAAAAAAAATAGTAATAATAATAAAAAACAAACAACGTTAAACTTAAACTCCAATGAAATGAATGATATAGATGATAGATAAAGGTGAACTGAGAAATATTAACAAAAACTTAAATAGTAATTTCAATACTAAAATATCTTTAAGGGCCTCCATAACACGAGATATACAGTGGAAGGTACAATGAGTTCAATGGATCAGCGGTGAGACCAGCACAACCTCACGTCCTTCTTCTGCTTCAGTTCAGTTAGGATGGTGGGTAATGCGAATCATAACTTTAATCGTTGTACTTACTCAGATCAACTGCAGCACTGCACAAGACTAAAGATCCTGACTAAAACCCATCACAGCCGCTAATCTGCTTAACAGCCCGGCTTCTGTATTTCTAAACACAGCTTCCATTCACGTCAACACACTTTACATGAAAAAATACAACATTTTATAGGCTATATTTCAAATATATATTATATATATATATATATATATATATATATCGTTTATAGGCTATATTTCAAATATATATATATATAATGTAGTGCTTAAATTAGATTATACTGAATTTTTTATCTTTTTATAATCTTATTAAGGTTTATAGTTACTTTTTTATGGACTACATGTTCAAATTTATAGTATAGAATGGCCATGTCAAATGTCATCTAAATTAATTTTGCGATCAACGCTTCATTTTATCAGTAATGCAGCTGTTTAAATGCATTTCATGATGTTTGAGAACAAAGAACGAGATGTACATTTTGTTTCGCCTTTGCTTTTCGTAACAATAATCCCCATTTAATTCTATACACAAGCAGGTCAAAGTATCCGAATACATCAACCCGAAAACGATCTAGATGACATTCCCTGCCTACAGTTTTTTCGTCATGTGTAATCTTTAACTCTATAGTCCTGCTTATGTTAATGTTGTGTCCGTCATGACGGCTGCATGTTGATTTCATGGAGTCCGTGCGTCTGCTCTGAGCTTGGTTCTGAAGGGTGGTGTTCAGCAGAAGCTGCGCTGGTACTTCAAGCTCTATGACGTGGACGGCAGCGGCTGCATCGACCGCGAGGAGCTGCTGTTCATCTTCAAGGTATCTGCTGGAGTCATAGATCATCATCTTACGCCCTGAGTCTGTGTAAGAGGATCTGCACGTCCACATGAACGTGGATTGTTGTTTTTGTTGTTTTTTTGATTCGGTCCATTAGTGGAGTTGGTGGGGAGGTGTAGGGGATATGAGTTTAGGGGTTTGGTGTTTTGGTGTATCGACCTCAATGGAGACGGTAATCTATCTATCTATCTGGAGATGAATTACTCTAGTGAATTCACAGGAATGAGTGATGTAAATGTGTGTGTGTGTTTAGGTGAACTCTCTCAGGAGGAGTTTATGGAGGGCATTCAGGCCGACGAGGTTCTGTTGAAGATGTTGACTCAGAGTTTGGATCTGACTCACGTCGTCAAGAAGATCTACAGCGAGATCAACCCTGAGCAGCAGCTGCACTGACCCCAGACCTGCCGATGAGGACGATGCTGGTTCTGTATTTCTCATCTTAAAAGCTGAACTTTACCATTGAGTGATCTCAAAGAATAACATTAGCGACTGAAACCCAGTTCATTCAAGTGCACTTATACACACTAAAACCTTCATTCCTGTACAATACACCATTCTTCAGTCCTATGATGTGTATATATATATATATTTATAGATATATATAATAGATATATTATATATATATATATATAGGGAATAATATGTTATATATTTATGTAATCAAATGCAGTATTATATTCTGTAAATTACATTTATTATGTTATTGTCATTTTACACTTAGTTTCTCTTTTAAAAAAAAATAAAACATTGAACCTGTTCTTTGTTTGCAGAGTAATAAACAGCCTCAAAATATGTGATATGATCTATAGAACTGACTGACAATCAATGCTGTTTGGTATTTGTGTCCCAAATATTTGTAACAAATTAATTTATATAAAGTACATGCAAAATAAAAAATAATTAGTTATTTTTTGTAAAACAATTTTTTATTTATATTTTATTTTTATATTTTTTTTTCTTTTTTTTTTTGATATATATATTTTTAATTCGCTTTTATCTAATATTGAGATTTTATTGAATTTCAATTGCAGATTACAATTTTTATTCATTTGTAGTTTCATTTTAGCTTTACTTCAACTTAAACATATTTATTTAACATAACAACATTCAGTTATGCTTTTTTAAGTTCAAGTTTCCCATCTAATATTTATATTATTTGATTTTCATTTATTTCAGCTTTATTTCAATTTCAGATCACGATTATATATATATGTATGTAATTTTACTTTAGTAACCATTCTATTCTATTTTAGTGTTAGCACCTTCTTACACTAAATATTTGTTGACAATAAAAATAAATTGACGCGTTTTTATAACATTTCGAAGCATTTCTTATATGTGAAAAAGCTAAATATCACTTTATTTTTTATTTTTAGCTGAAGGATTCAGTCTGTGCTCAGTATCAGCAAAGACTATAGAAACACTGGAAATACAATTATCTTTTATGACAGATAACGGCCAACTCGCCATAAAACCAAGAAGAAGAAGAAGAAGAAGAAGAAGAGGAGAAGTGATGAATACGTGTGTGTTGAAGGTGCGCGCGCGCGTGACGTCACGGCTGTACCTGCGCGAGCGAGTGAGTTTCGGTTGACGGTGAAACTTTGTAGCAGAGATTGAAACACGCGAGAAACTCGCTTCTCACGCTTTTCTCACGGACTCACGGGGAAAGTGCGAGCGCATTATCCGATTAACGACCGATTTATGACTTCTTAAGTCGGATTCCTTCAGAAAGCAGCGCGTTTTGGCGGTAAAGGCCTCGGGATTGCTGGGTTTTTCCTGCTTTGGCGCTTCCTGAAAGCCTCAGGTGAGACTCATTAATATTTAAAACACGTTCGGTTTAATTTCGACACGCTTTCACCCTCATTCCAGCGACACAATACACTAGAATGTGCTTTACTGCCGGAGTTTCAGTGTTTTTATCGACGACAAGGAGAATTTATGCGCTAGTATCGAAAGTCACCGGCTGTTTGGAGTTTCAGTGTTTTTATCGACGACAAGGAGAATTTATGCGCTAGTCTGGTTTCTGATTATACCTTGATTTAATGATCTTATCAAGTGTTATTATTAATATGAGCTTCATCTGGCCTGTGTTTGAAATCAAATTCAACTTAAATCTGGTAATTTCAGTGCAGTTTATGCTCCTGCTAATAATACAAATATTCATAATATACTTGTTAATATAAAATTGTTATTCAAAAACATTAAAATTCGATATAACATCTAAAATATTCATTTTATTTATTAATATTAGATTTGTATTGTTTTCCTCCTACAGAATGTGGTTACTAACTGTATTAATAAAGGGAGGATTGATTAAAAAATACTGTATTGTATTAATACGAATTAAATATGAATATTGCTAATAATATTTTAAAAGTGTTACAAAAAATAAAAATAGAGAATAACTTTTTTTCTTGTCTTATTATATGATTATTATAGCCTAATTTATATTTTTCTCCACCTACAGGTCATCATTTTAATATAATATTTTTAGTAATAATAGTAACACAATGTATAACATATATTTAATTTGTAACATGCAACGGCTATCATTAAAATTTACTACAGGGCCTTAAAAAATAAAAATACTTTTATTTAAATTTTTATAATGTTGTAGAAAATGTTTAAATAGTAAAATATGTATTAATACAATATTATTAGCTTTATAAAATTTATTAAAAATAAAACTATTATGAAAAAATTAATTGTTTTATTATAAACATTAGTGTTTAAGGCTTAGGTTTGTTCAACTTTTTTTAGCCTCATTTATGTCATCATGTTAATCTCCCAAACGGAAATTTTTTTTCTAATGGTCACAATAATTCTAAGGTAGGGTGAAAATATATTAAATATTTGTCAATGTAATATATTAAGTTAATTCTATTTAAATAATAAAAATATGAAATATTTTTGTGCTTGTTTAGGATTGCAAAGTTTTTTTAGCCTCATTTATGTGTTTTTCCTCCTACAGAAGGTCATGTTAATATAATATTTTAGTAATAATAATGTATAAAATAGATTTAATATTTGTTAATATAGTATCATTAAAATCCACTAAAAAAAACAAATTAGTTTTATTATCTGCCATTTGGGTTTTTGACCAGGATTTTGATTATAATTTTGTTTTAATTTTTAGAATATTTTTAGATTTAAATATGTATTAATAATATATTTTTTGTATTAAAATATTGGTGTTTTAGGCTTAGTGTTTTAGGCTCAGTTTGAACATTTTAGCCTCATTTATGTGTTTTTCCTCTACAGAAAGTCATATTTTTATTATTTTTTTTTATTTTTTTTTTAATATATTTTTTTTATTTATATCAATTTTTGTTGTGTGTGTGTGTATATATATATTATATATATATATATAATATATATATATATATATATATATATATATATATATATATTTAGTGTATATTAGTGTTTTTAAGCTCAGTTTGATTATTTTTAGCTTCATCTATGTGTTTTTCCTCCTACTGATTTAAATAATTATTATAATATTATTTAAAAAAATGGTAAAATATGAATTAATTCATCTAATATAATTAGCATTCTACAATGTATTGTAAGTAAAAATATTGAATGGTTTTATGAATGTTCTATCAGTGTTTGTAGAGTTAGATTACTCTCTTCCTGGTCTCCAGAAGGCCGTGATGTCCTCTCATCCGCGGCGTGTGCGGCTGAAGCCCTGGCTGGTGTCCCAGGTGGACAACGGGACATTTCCGGGTCTGGTGTGGCTGGACCGCGAGGCCAAACGCTTCCAGATCCCCTGGAAACATGCCACGCGCCACACGCCGCAGCAGGAGGAAGAGAACACCATCTTTAAGGTGAGAGATGGGGATCCCGAGGCCCGGGGTGTGGCCAGATCGGGATGGGACTGATCTGACCCTTGTGTGTGTGTTTGTCAGGCCTGGGCCGTGGAGACAGGGAAGTATCAGGAAGGCGTGGACGAGCCGGATCCTGCCAAATGGAAAGCGCAGCTGAGGTGCGCCCTCAACAAGAGCCGCGAGTTCAACCTCATCTACGACGGGACCAAAGAGGTTCCCATGAAACCGCTCAAGATCTACGACGTGTGTGATATTCCTCAGACCTCCAGCAACCCGGGTAACACACACACACACGAGTCACGACGAACAAACACCTTTTTTTATATCACTTTATTATTAATTAAAACTACACACACACACACACACACACACGAGTCACGACGAACAAACACCTTTTTTTATATCACTTTATTATTAATTAAAACTATATATACACATATATAAATGCTGTTTCCAAAACTGTATTATTTTATACTCATAAAAGAATTAGGACAAAATCACTTTATTATTAATTAAAACTATATATACACAAATAAGTAAGTATTCAGTGTGTGAGTCTTTGATTGTGAACACAGGTTCGGTTCCCACGTATGAGTCGGACGGTGATGAAGACGATGTTCCTGACACTCCCGAGCCTCCTCCTCCTCCGTATCCACCTCACGGTACTGCGTCATCACAGGATGCTCTCAGATGAAACCTGCTGTGATTGCTGTTGACTGAGTGTTTCTCTGGTGTGCAGGCATGAGCTCGTCTCCTCTGGGTCCGGTCTGGACTCCTCCAGGCTCTGTGTCTCCCATGCAGCCGCCCAGCTGTCCTCCTCCCTCTGCTCCTCCCTCTGTGGAGGTGTGGCCCAAGAAGGAGCCGCAGGACGTGGAGATGCAGCCGCCGCCCATGGAGCTGCAGACACTCACCCCGCTGGAGGCCATGTTCGCCACGCCGGAGACCTGGATCAGCTCCCTGCCCAGTACTAACACACACACACACACACACATACAAGAGAAAACGAGTAGATAGAATAGAAAAACTATATAGAAAGATAGTGTTTTTTTTTTATAGAAACACAAGCATTTAGAAAACGAATAGTAAGTGCAAGTTATAAAGGGTCAAGTGTGTGTGTGTTTTTATATATATATATATATAATATTTATATAAAATAGGATATACCAATTTGTATAAAATGCCGATACCGATGTATCGGCTGCCGATATTTTATCGCCGATTTTTTCCTCAATTGACAACCATCTGCATTTTGGCTATATAAGGGAAAAGGGTGATATAACAAACCAAAGGTTTAATAAATTAACTGTGTGAAGGCACTGAGCTGTATAATATCTGTTGCATAATTCTAGTGCTGCTGTCTGCACTTTAATGCTAATCAAAAGAAAAAAGATCGCACATTATTCTTGACTAAATAACTTTTGTAAATTTCATAGGTGTAGCAGACCTCATCTGAATGATTACCAAAACTTTACTGATGATTTATTAAGTTTATTGCATCCTTTTTCACTCAAAAAACAAAACTAAAAAAATCACTATAAGAGCTAAACAAAACACAGCACGAGAAGTGCACATTAAATTGCATTATCATCAACTTACAGCTCATTACACAAAACAAATATACACAGATCTCATGCCTTTACGGGAGTTGCTTAATAAGCTGACAAATTTTAAATCCGAAGAACTGTGTGCTGTCATAATCCATATAGCTCCATAGACTAGAAAACCCATCAAAATAAGAGTCCTGCCTTAGTAAAGGAGATTTCATACATATTTAAACTTACAAATTTTTTTTTAAAATGTATACAAGAAAATAGAATTAGAAATTAACCATAATAATGTCAGTTACAATAAAGAAGGATTAATATGCGTTTCATTTATACAGTGAAGTGTTATTTTACATTTGTTTACTTTATTTCTGTACCTGAAAACTGTTAAACCTACCTAAAAACCCATGTTCATTAGAAATTATTTGAGGACGCAGCAATAAAACTGCTAGTATAATTTAATGCAGGTGTTTTTGAACTTTGCTGATTTAAAACATGATCAAATACTATCTATTTTGATGCCAAAATTTCAAATAAGAGAGGAAGTGACAAATATCGGCATCGTAATCGGCCAATAAGTGTTTGTTTAAAATTGGTATCGGCCCCATAAAGTCCTATCGGTGCATCCCTAATGTAAAATACCGAAAGCTTTCAAAGTTTCATCTTCAATATGAATTTCAGAAGATTGGAAATAAGTAATATGAACAAATTGGTCATTAAGAAATTAGGTGAATGTGTTAAAAATGTAAAGGTTTTTAATATTTTAATTGACAATTTGATCTTAAATCTTTCTTTTTGTATTGTGTTTGAAATGTAAAGGTTTTTAATATTTTAATTGACAATTTGATCTTAAATCTTTCTTTTTGTTGTTAAACTAATCAGATTAAAGCATAATATCAGGAAGCCATATACAGTGAATTTATAACATAAAAGGGGGCTTTGTTTAAAACCCCCTTATCTGTTATAAATTTGTAAACCATGGCTTCACGGGCTTTGCTTTTATAAAACGGTTTATTCCATATAAAAGGTTTCACAGAATAAAACAGAGCAAATAAAGTGTGATGTTTATAAATAAAAAACAGTATTCTTTCCACAAACAATGGTTCCTCAGAATCAGTTGTGGTTCCAACAAAGTGGTTAGCGAGCAACACACAGAAGTAAACAAAGTGTATGTTTTGTAGATTAATTTACAAAGCTTCGAATGCGGCTCCAACCAATCAGAATCAAGGACCGGATCTGTCCTTTTTACAGTTATTAGTTAATGTGTTTATACAATTCTGCGTGTTTAATTGACATTTTGGTCTAAACAATATCTTCTGGGATATCCCCCACAACGCCCTGTGTGTGTGTGTGTTTAGTGACGGATCTGGAGGTGCAGTTTTATTACCGTGGTAAGGAGGTGTGTCCGCCGGTGACTGTCAGTAACCCGCAGGGCTGCCGTCTGTTCTACGGCGATCTGGGGCCCATTGTCAACCAGGAGGAGCTGTTCGGCCCCATCAGTCTGGAGCAGGTGCGCTTCCCCTCCACCGAACACATCACTAATGACAAGCAGCGTGTGTTCACGAGCCGCCTGCTGGACGTCATGGACCGCGGACTCATCCTGGAGGTGAGCGGACACGACATCTACGCCGTGCGCCTGTGCCAGTGTAAGGTGTACTGGTCCGGCCCCTGCGCGCCCAACCCCAACACACCCAACCTGATCGAGCGCCAGCACAGGGTCAAGCTCTTCTGCCTCGAGTCCTTCCTCAGCGGTGAGCGAGCGCAGTCACACCTATGACATGCATTTCATTCTTTTTAACATTCCCATTATTTTTTATGGATAGCACAGGGCCTTTTTTTTTTTTGAATAGTTAAATAACATTTTATTAATCAAAAGCTTGTCTGATTAATTCAAATCATTAAACTTTGTTAAAGTTGAACAAACTAAGCTTAAAAATAAAGTTTAACAACTAAAATTTTAACGAAAATAACATGTTCTTTTCTATATGTTATATTATGTTATAAATAAGTTGTTCTATAAATTGTATACATTTTCCCAGCATAAAAGAAGGTCATATGGGCCTGTTTTATTATTTGTATTATATTAGTATAAAAAAAAAAGAGTCAAAACAACACCACATTTGTGCGTGTGTGCAGGTGTGATCGCTCATCAGCGCGGTATGCTGTCGTCTGAGTCTCCGCTCTACGACATTCATCTGTGTTTCGGTGAGGAGTGGCCCGACGGCAGACCCCGCGAACGCAAACTCATCATGGTGCAGGTCAGACACACAGAGCAAATATAAACACAGAGACACATACATGCACCGAGGACTCTCTGTTATTAGGGAATGAGTTATGAACTTACAGATAAACAAAATAACATCTAACTTTGATGCTTACAGTTAAAAAAAAAAATTAAAATCGTTCAAATAGTTTCAAATAAAAATTTGATGAGCTTATATGGTGAACTTTGTACTTACCAATTGAGTAAATTGATTATGTCGAAGCAACAAATTACCATCACCTAAAATACAAATACAATGTTTTTATAATAAATAGTAAATAATAAGTTAAATAGTCCCGCTTTTATGCTGCCTTCCACCAAATATATACTATACTGATATTGGTTGTTTTTACCAAATTAAAAATAGCTCATCTTGCGGTGCTGCATAAATTATGCAGATCTTAACATATGGGCCAATCAGAAGCGTCTGTGGGCGTGTTTACTCAGTGTGTGTGTCTGTGCAGGTGGTGCCGGTGGTGGCGAGGATGATCAGCGAGATGTTCTCGGGCGACTGCACGCGCTCCTTCGACAGCGGCAGCGTGCGGCTGCAGATCTCCATCCCGGACATCAAGGACAACATCGTGACGCACCTGAAGCAGCTGTACCGGCTCCTGCAGACGCACCAGGGGCAGGAGAACTGGCCCCTGCCTCCCAGCATGCAGCTCCCGCAGGCGCAGCACTGACGCAGGTGACCGCTTTTATCAGCCGCTGCTTCTGACGGCCGAGCTTTTAGCCGCGCGCTCCAGCTTTTACTGCAGACGGATGTTACGCGTGTGATCCGCTTTCTCACACTTTTCTCGACTCTCGTAAGTTTTTAACCACATCATGTGTTTGACGTCCCATCATGTAGATTTGTGTAATAATGTTGTATGGATTTATCAAAATAAAAGAGAAAAACACAAACTGACTGAGAGTTTTTGTTCTTCCTTCATCCAGTGTACTATGTTCTTTTTTGTTTGTACACACACACACTCACATACATACACACACACACACACACACACACACACACACATATATATATATACATTTTTGTCAAGATATGTTAAACAAGTTAATACAAAATAGTGTATATTGATTAGAATATTTATGCATAAGTGATTTAATATATAATATCCAAATATTACAACATTAATATCAAAATATACAATAAATGTTTAATGCAATCTAAATATTATTAAACAAGTGATATGTAATATTATAATTTGACATTTAAATACAACTTCTAATATAATATTACATATGTTGTTTCAAAATATATATCAAATAAATTACATTTACTATGTAATCTAAATTTTACAATTTATTTATTTTAAACAACTTCTGAATAACTAAAATGTATCTTGTTTTTTTGTGATATTGTATATGTATATAAAAAGTTATTAAAACATTAAATCAATGACAGAATGTATAATTTATTTAATATGTAAGCTCTAAATATTTCCTCTGTTAAACAAGTATTTAGATATAGCTTGTTTAATATATCCAGGTTTAATTATATTATTACTTTGTCAATTAAATTGAATATATTTGTATACAAATTATATAAATTATATATGGATATTTGTTATGTTATTTTTTTATGTTTGTAATTTTGTGAACTTTGTGTACTAATGTTTTTTGTTTTTAACGTTTAATTTAAATTTTAATGTTTATATTTAATTTAGTATAATAATATATTTTGTAGTGTAATATATATATATATTTGATTAAACTAAGTCATCAGATATGTACACTTCTCTGAGCTGATCTAACATCATCTAACACAGATTTGTGAATAGATTTATCAAGCAAAAAGAAAAATAATCAGAATGTTTGGTTGTTTCCAGGCTGGTTTTCTCATCTGATGTGATTGTCTTCTGGTTAATATGTAACCGAGATATGGATTAAGCTCATATCAAACCGAACTGCTCATTTATTAAATGCGAGACATTTAAACTGTTGTTATCTAGAGCTGTTGGTCACTCTGGAGGTAATCGCTGCTCGAGGTGTGTTTATCAGTCTGTCTGTAGGTGTTGTGTGTTATTTCTCCACCCATCTGAGCTGCTCTTTAAGACGCAGTAGACTTTGGCCTCAGGAGCGGCTGCTGTTCCTCCGTCCATCACACTATGATCTAACGCAGAGAAACCGCAGAAGATCTCAAGACACGGCTGAGAAACGTCTCCAAGAGCTCGTCTGATCTCCTCGGTAAGTGTTTTCAGTCGTTAGATGAACTTCAGACGTCGTCTTCGGGGCTTTGGATCTTCTCAAAGAGCTCAAACGGACGTTAATATCGCATCTAAACCGCTTCTGCTTGGTTTCTGTTTTGATAATGACTGGTTTGATCTTCATCGAATGCTTAATCAGGAATCTTTGAGGTTTTCTCATGTGGTTTTCTCTAGCTGTTATGTCATGTTCCTGTGGATCGTGGTTTATGAGCTTATAAACATGGGCAGATCGTCCGTGTACCGTAATTAACATTCCATTATTGACACTGATATGAAAAACACACAGGAGTCCTTGATTCCATACTTGCCAAGTATTACAATGCAAATACCATGGTATAAGAGTTACTGTATTGGTGTATTGATTATATTTAACGGTAGTTCCATAAAAATCAAGTTCCTCAGAAGTACTTTTTTCTGTAAGATATGGTAATACTGTGTTTTTGTTTTTTGTTATACATTAAAATGTACCATGTTATTATCATAAAACGTTACCTTAGGTCCTCGGAAATACCGTAATATTTTTTTGAAGTACCTTAAAATGTTATACAAGCACCTTTGTGAACTAAAGTACCATGTTTTTACATTTAAATGTACATTTAAGGGTTAATAAATTATAATTTAATTTAGTATAATAATGCATTTTGTAGTGTAATGTCTTTGCAATATTTAGTTATAATTATCAAACTAATTAATAATTAAAAAAACTGTTTTATATGAAAATATATTTATGTAAAATTGATTGAATATTTAAATCTCGGGCTACATTTCATATATAGTGTTTTAAGTTAATGTAATATTTAGATATTTGTTTCATATATAATAAATGGACAATTAAATATATACTCACTTGTACATAAGTATTTATGACATTTTAAATATTTGTGTAATTGATTCAATGTAATATCAAAATAGTACTTTTCACCTGTAGTAAGCAAGTTGTACCCAAGTAATTTAATTTAGTATTATTTGTTTGCTATATAATAAATGGACATTTCATGTAGTAATTGTGAAATACAAATGAAGCATGTGGATGTTGATGGTGTAGTGTTGTGTTCAGGTGCTGTCCTCATGCTGCAGGGTTCGAGTCCATTCGGCTGGTCCAGCGGTTATCCTGAATCGCTTCGCTCCAGGTGAGAATGGGCTCTGATTGGTGAGTGTTGTGACTCCTCACACTGTTTGTCTGACCCGTGTGTTCTCCCACAGCGTCACGGCTCTGGATGACGCGTCCTCAGATCTGTCAGGTTTATCCAGACCCAGCGCTAAATCAATATACAGTGAGTACTGACCCTGAGACGAGCTGATCATTAATCTCTGACTCAACCTTTGAGCTATTTATAGACGCGTCATTGACATCACACTGCTGCTTGCTTAACTGTTTCTGATACGGAAATACAGTGTGTCAGGAAAGGTTTTTTTTTTTAAAAAAGTCCTTTTTTATGTTTGTGTGTGTGTGTTTTATGTTAAATTTAAAAGTGTGTGAAGTGTATGATGTATATTTGCTTTTATTGTGGCTTTGCATTATCTAACGTTATGTTGACTACTCTAAAATATGAGAGAGCAATGTTTCAGGAGTTTAGGACACAGAATAAGACAAATGCTTATTCGATAACTGTTTTGCTTCCTATTTGGGTTTATGTATTCTTAATTTTTTAAGATTAACTGTTTTTTCTTTGACATTGTTAGATGCCAGTGTTTCCTGTCATACCTACGCAAAGATTGGATTTCAGAAACAGTATTTTTATGATTTTAAATCTGTATTTAACTTCAGAATGATCTCAAAGTAAAAGAGGTGCTGAAGTCTGAATTTGTGGAGGCCGTGCTTTAAAATGAAATTATTACAATCTTAATTAAAGTAACAAAGGATTTTGGGAAGTCCGACAGTAATCAGTGTTGTGTACAACTGTAAGGTTAACCCTGCCTGCTTTAAATGTTTGGCGAAGCATCATTTCAGATTACGAGTCGGAGAATTGCAAATCATTTAATTTGCGAAGTCCCAATCTGAATCAAATGATTTGCGATAATGCAAAGTTCAGGTCAAATGATTCGCGAACCTGCTCCGAACTGTCGTGCTGTGTCCCGATTCGCATACTATCCGTCCTAAACAGTATTCGAAAATAGGATGAGTATTTCCCAAATCTTGCCTACTATTCTGCTTAATACTTAAAAGTATGTAATTTTTCTTCACAAAAAGAGTAGCCTACATACTTTTAGGGCATAGTATAAGTAGGCGAATTGGGACGCAGCACCGATCTAAATCAAATTATCAATTTGATTCGCGATCTGCGATCAGATTAAAGCGCTTCTAAACAGTGAATCATTCTGTGACCGAGGAACAGAGAAACTGATTCAACTGAGTGAGTCATTTACACTGGAACCGCTCCAAATGACGCGTGACTTCAGTTCAAATGAATCATTAAGCAAAAAACAGATCAAAAGAGCCATTCATTGTCGAATTTCGACATCGCTTGTAATGATTTTAAAAAGCATGCGTGTAGTATTGGGTAAAACGCTGCTTTTTTTTTTTACTCATCCATTTGATAGCTAGAGTGTAATTGTTTTGTTAGATAAATTGAAATTTAGCTACAATAAACTTTTTTTATTTAAATATTATAATGAACTAATATTTAGATGTTCATTTTATATATAAATTAATTTTCATTTTATTATAAAATCCTTTATATTTTTGTGTGTGTTTGTCATTGTGTGCATGTTTATGTGGTTTATGAGGACACAAATTTGCTTGATGATGTGTAAGACAGAGGTATTACAACATGATTTATAAGGGCACTTTTTTTTTTGCACTTTTTTTTTCAAAAGGCTTAAAAACATTAGGTTTTTTTGTGTGAAAATGTAAAAATGCAGAAGCTTCCTTTGAGGGGTAGTTTTAGGTGTGGGGTTGATGTAGGGCAATATAAAATAACGTTTGTACAATCTAAATCCATTACGCCTGAGGAGGGTCCCTGTAAACCATAAAAACCAACATGTGTGTGTGTGATTGTGTGTTTATATAAATGTAAATCTGAGTTTTGCATCTGTTTCTGTGACTGTTTTCAGTCATGAGAAAGGATCATTAACCTTATATGAAAGTCTGTCGGATGAGCTCGTGATATAGTAAACATCATGTGTGTTTTCTGTAGATCAGAGGAAGGAATATGCCGACTCCATCAACAGACAGATGCATCAGTTCCAGCACCGAGTGGAGGTGAGGCTCACTGACTCTTCCTCATCATCATCTGAGCTGTGATGTGTGACTGTGAGTCTGTGCTCCGCAGCATCTGTTCACCTGTGAGCTGGACGGCCAGCAGCTGTGTGACGTGAACGACTGTCTGGAGCGGCTGAAGTATCTGGACGCTACGGGCCGAGTGTGGGGTCAGGACGTCCTGCTGGAGGTGCAGGACGGAGCGCTGCTGCTCGCCGACATCGAGACCAAGGTCAGGACAGCATCTCAGTAAGGGGTCTGTGGTTGGGTTAGGGAGTTCTTGTTGGGGTTGAGGACGGAGCGTATATATGTGTATATATATACATATATACATACATACGTACGTACGTACGTACGTTATATATATATATATATATATATATATATAGATATAGTATGTATGTAATATGTATATATTTATATATAGGTCATATAACCAGACAGTGTATATTACAAATAATTATATATATACAATGTATATATGTGTTATATCTATATATATGTGTGTAATATATATGTATATATATATATATGTGGTATATGTGTATATATATATGTATATATATACTGATATATATATATATATGTGTAGAACTATATATATCTATATATAAATATATTATATATATATACATATATATATATATAAACCATATGCTATATAACAATGTCAAAGTTAACCTAAAAACACGGTACATTGGAGCACAGCGTTTTTAAAATTTATAAAGAAATGAAAACAGAATAGAATAGAAAAAGAATAAAGCAAGCTAGTGTTAGAGGCCTTTTTTGCTTTTTGTTAATTGTATAATACAAATAAAACAAATAGATAGAATACCTATATTATGATATTATTATATCATAAAGATTATGTATTTATATGAGATATAGTTATGTATGTATTTATACTATGAAATTTTTATTGTATATATGCAAATATTTAAATAGATTAAAATTATACAGTAAGTATTTAATGTATCTTAACATATATTGAATGACCATTAATAAATATTGCATATTTATGTATATTTTTATTATTGGTATATTGTTATTTTTTAACATTTATATGTATCAAATTTTGTTTTTATTATATGAAAAGTAAATGTATAAAAAAGTAGATAAAGCGTGTTGAACAAACTGTAATATTTATACAGTTTGTCATCTTAAAATATCCAAGTTGAAATATTACATTTAAATATCTAAATTATTTTTATGCAATTTATGATATCTAAAAGTCTTAACACCTAAATATATCCACATTTTGAATCTAGATATATCTAAATATTGAAATGTATCTAAATATTAAACTATAATAATAAACAATTTCTTAATGTATTTTTTTAATTGAATGTAAATATTGAATCATAAAATATTAAACTTTAATATACAATTTAATACCTAAATATCTTAATCTAAATATTAAATGTATATTAAATGTATTTTTTTTTTTTTTACAATTGATTTGATATCTAAATATCTTCAAACGTAAACATTCTATTTTATTATTTCTGTACATTATTAGACGGCTCTAGATGCTCATCTGTCACAGTGGTGTTGTTGTTGTGTGTTCAGGAGGTGTTGGAGTCGTGGCCTCTGAGCAGTGTTCTGGATCTGAAGGCTGTTCTAGACGAGAGACTTTACGACTCTCTGCTGACCGTCAGCATTCAGGAGCGCGGCAGCCGCGCAGTCAGCGTCTTCCTCTTCCAGAGCGAGTCTCTCAGGGTGAGTTTATGATCCGGACGAGTCCAGCGTCTCAGGGCTTCTCGCAATAATCGGCTTCTGTGGTTTACATGTGTTCTTCAGGCCGATTATCTGAAGAAAGACCTGGAGCGGCTCCTGCAGAACAAGAGAGATGATCACAGGCTGACTAATGGCAGGTTAGAAGATGAACATCAGCTCATCTCCTCAATAATCATCTTCACATATCACGCTGTTGAGGTTTGTGATTTGATTCTGCAGTAAAGCCGCTGTTAGAAACGTCACACAGAGAAACTCGCGACAAGCATCTCCTCCACCTCAGCTGATCCTTCAGAAACCACCTGAACCCTGGGCTGCTTCGGATTACGGTGAGATTACCGGAAAACATGACGCATTTTCAAGAGAAACAGTATTTAAAGAAAAATAATGTACTTTTTTTCTACCTAAAGCCAGCTGTTTGTCTGTGATCCCCAGATGAGAGTCCGGTCCCGACTCCTCCCGCCTCCAGAAATAACTCCACCTACATAAAGGTAGTGGCTCCACCCCCTCACACAGAAGAACCGCCCATTAAACCAGACCCACCCCCTCCGCAGCCGTACACAGAGAGGGAGAGGAACGTGGTGAGTGTTGATTAGGGGTGTGTGATATATATATCATCTGCGATAATATTGTAATTGTTGCTTTTAATGTGAGATTTGACGTTGTGCAAAAACCATTCAAAACACACTTACAGAGTGCACACATACATTACGTGAAGTCTGGACTAATGTGAGATTTGACATTGTGCAGTGAAAATTCAATTCACACTTACAGAGTGCACGCATACATTACGATTTATAGCACTTCATAAAGTTAATCAAAATCACACGAAGAGTGACTTTTTTTCTCCATAAATTACCATGATTACAAATGTGATATTGATTTTTTTACAACAGGTCAATAAACTAGAAGTTAATTAAGATACTTAAATTTTAGACATCATATTGCCTGTTTTTGCTCTATTTCGACGACAAAAATAATTCCAAACTAAGCCACAGCTGTTTTGCATCTCTGAGCAACTTGAGGTGTTTCGTTCCTGAATGAATCAATGGTTTAAATGATTCGGTTCAATCGCAATGACTCACTTATTAACAGTAACTTGCTGCCACCTACTGGTGGTTTTAATTGCACAATTAAAGTGTTTTTTATTATCTAAATCATTTCAGATATCAGTATTCAACGTTTAATGTTTAATAAATTATTTCTGTATTTGTCAGTATCGCACACCCCTAGTGTTGATGACAGAATAACGCAGCGCTGTCGTAAAGATGAGAGATTGTAAGCGTTCGTCTGTGTGCAGGACATCCTGAATCACCTCATTAATGACATCGAGGCCTTTGCGAGCCAACTGACAGCCGTCGCACCCAAGATGGACAAGAAGAAAAAGAAGAAGAAGCGTAAGGGTGAGTGAGAGGACTGGTGTGAGTGTATGAGATGAGCTGATGAAGACTCTGTTGACGTGTTTGTGTGTGTTTGCTGTAGCTGTGAAGGGAATGCCGTCAGAGGAGCAGTTCTCCATCTGTCTGAGGAAAATCAAGATGGCCTTTAACCTGCTGGTGCGTTTCATTTTGTATGATATGATGGAACTTTTGTCTATATATTAAATAACTGTATATTAAACATGTTAATTATATTATATCATGTATTTTAAAATGGTTTAAAACTAATAATAATAACAATGTCAAACAATCTGTGCTCATCAGGCCAGCCTGCAGGGGAAGATTAACAATCCGAGCGCCGCTGAACTCGTTCACTGTCTGTTCTCTATACTGGATCTGGTGAGACGTGTGTCTGCTTGTCTGTCTGTTTGTCTGTCTGTGTTGTTGATCTGACGTGTGTGTTTGTGTGTAGGTTGTGTTTCACTGTAATGAGGATCTCCCTCCGTCTATCGTGGCTCCTCTTTTTGAGGGGGAGTGTGTTTTTTTTGTGAGAGGAGGGGAGGCGGGGGGGGGGTATTATGTGGCAGTCACTAGGAGATGCCTGGAACATTCCCAGGTAAAGCACTCAGACTTATACACACTCAAGACACACTCAGACACATAGTTTTAGACTCACACATAAACACAGACTTTTCACAAACTCAGACTCGCTCACACTCCAGACTCATACATACTTATACTTACACACAGTTTAGACTTACTCACAAACAAAGACTCTCTCTCACCTCTCTCTCTCTCTCTCTCTCTCTCACACACACACACACACACACACACACTTACACACTCAGATTCACTCAAAAACACACTCAGACTCACAGTTCAGACTCATACACACTTAGACTTAGACACTCATACTCAAGACTCATACACACTCAGACTCACATACAGTTTAGACTTACAAACACAGACTCTCTCTCACTCTCTCTCTCTCTCTCCTCTCTCTCTCTCTCTCTCTCACAAACACACACACACACACACACACACACACACACACACAATCACTCATTTAGACACACACACTCAGACTGACTTTAACATTCTCAGACTTACACACACACACACACACACACACACTCAGACTCAGATATGTGGTTTTGCATTTACATTTATTCATTTGGCAGATGCTTTTATCTAAAGTGACTTACAGTTGAGGAATGCAACAAGTGATATATCATAAGATTTGACTGTGTGTGTGTGTGTGATGAAGCACGAAGTGGCCGGAGGATGATGATGATATTCCCACATACACACCTGTGTTTGAAGATGGATGGGAGCCGCCAGCCATCAGAAACCCAGAGCCGAGCGTCACAAACACGAACGTGAACACAAGCAAACCAGAGCCAGCTCAAGGGCATGTGACACGACAAATGGTACGAACACACCGGACACACGATCACATGATCATCCTGTCATTCAGCTGTTTTAATGCTCTCTGTTTGTTTGTGTAGAGCAATAGACTGCCGCTGGAGCCTGAGGACAGGTACAGATACAAGATACACACATAAGACCTGTGAGAGGTGCTGCCGTACGGCGAGTGTGTGACGGTGTGTGTGTGTGTGTGTGTGTTTGCAGTTTAGAGGAGCTACCGGCGAGCTTCATGAGAGCTGTGTTTGATTTCACAGCACGAAACCCGCGAGAGCTTTCCATCAGTAAAGGTGAACAACTACAGGTGAGACACAAAACACACACACCAGACCTGATACAGACGCTCAGTCTGAGTTAACGGAATGTAAAAAGATTTATTTAACATGTAATAGAGAGATAGAATGTGTGTGTGTGTTTACACTACCAGTCAAACGTTTTTTGAACAGGAACATTTTTTAATGTTTTTTTAATACATAAATGCATACATACATTTTTCTGTGGACCCCCGGCAGCCCCTTCCAGACTCCATTTACAGGAACAAGCTTTAATGTCACTGGTGAGGAGTGTGTTTCTAACTGTGTGTGTGTGTGGGTAGTTGTTGGACATGTCTAAGCAGTGGTGGAAGGTGAAGAATGAAAAAGGCCAGATCGGTTACGTCCCAAACAACATGCTCCTGCCTCCGCAGCAGCAGGACAAACCTGTACGTACTGTATATCAGTCATCTTCACCTGTACATCTGATAATCATGATGTGTTCACAATCACGAGCTCCACCTCCTGACCCACAGGAAACCCCGTCTGCACCCACACTCACCCGAAAATCACGACCCGAGGAGGTGCGGGCCTGGCTGGAGCACAAAGGCTTCAGCAAAATGTGAGCAAAGCCACACTACACACTGCAATATGTGTGCAAAATAACCAGCTCATGACCTCATTGTGTTGCATCTTTATTTCAGTAATTCACTTGCATGCTGATATTGTATTCTGCAGTCATTTTTTGCATAAAAATGTTGCATTTGTCAGTCTATGTGGGTCAGTAGAGTTTCATGCATCGTTTACAGAAAAATGCTATTATTATTAATGAGTGAATTATTATAGTCATCATAATTTTAGTTGTTAGACTAGAATGCGGTATATATTCAAAACCACCATTTTTTCCTAATGCAGCATGTTTAATTGTAGTGACCTAATATTCATGTTTACTGTTACAGTTCATTTGTAAATGGTCATTTGCATATTTAATCAATTTTGTGTAAAATGTCACTTTTTGTGAGTCAGTATTTTTTCTATGCAAAATAAATAATTATATTTTAGCATTATTATTAAAATACAGTGTGTATAGTAATATGGATGATTGTTTTTTAATATTAATATTTTGTTTTTTATTAACAAACATAGTAAGTTTTACATTTAATTAGATTTAAGTTCATAATTTCTTATTTAATCATGTTAATCAATAGCTTTTTATGCAGCATTTTAGAGAAGATTTATAGTATATTGGATTATTATTGTATGAAGTATCAATTTTATAATTTAAATATTTTATTTTTAATATATTAATATTGTATATAATATAATTCTAGCTGTGTAATATTAATATTAAATGGGCAATTACAGCATTTTTATAGCCCATTTTTATATATTAATATATTTTAAAAATTAAAAATAAAACTTGTTTATTTCAGTTGTTTTAAATTTGAATTCATAATTTCTTATTTCACATACATTTCTTTAATTTTTCTGTTTGTTTTAGTTTCTCTTTCAGCACAAATTGCTTTATTATAAAACCCAACGTCCATCAACTGAAAATCTTTCAAACATATATTATATATAAATTATACTAGCATTATTGTATACATAAATATAAAATTCATATTAATATTAGAATGAAACTTTATAGTGTCATTTGTCTATAGTTTTTATTTTTAGTTTCACTTTTTCATGTGATCAAATAATGCGTCAAAACCAAAAAATCTCGACTAATACGTGGATTCAACTGCATTGCATTGTGGGATATGGATATTGGCATGCAGTATGTAGATATCCTGTAGGTTAAGCATGTTCTTCTGTGTTTGTCAGTACGGTGCGGTGTTTAGGAGGCGTTAGCGGCTCAATGCTGCTGGGAATGACACGCGACGAGCTCAAGACCATCTGTCCGGAGGAGGGAGGACGTGTCTTCTACCAGCTGCAGAACATCAAATCAGCCCTCGCAGTGAGTACGACATCATCATCATCATCATCACCACAAACGCGTGATGTCACACTGACCTCATCTTCACTCTCTCCAGATGGCCAGTGAAGTGAGGCCGATGATCTGAGCCATGACCAGATTCTGAAGAAAATGACGCTAAATCACTAAATTTGTATACTATTTCTGCATTCCGTTTCCGTTTGGACCCGAAGAATCGCTAATTTATAAAACAGTCATAACTTAATATTTTTCAACTTAAACTAAATTGTATTTGATTAGCAATTTAAGTGAATGTGAAGAAATTTCACCATGTTATTCCTGAATATACCACTTTTTTATTAATTAAAAAAAAAAAAAAATCTTTGAATTTTAAAATGGCTAATGAACCAGACCAAAAATAAAACTCGGATGCAAAAAATATATTTATATTTTTGTCAATATTGATGAAAATTTTAATTTGAAAACATTATTGTATGAAATTTATAATAGCATATAATCTGATCATTATCAGTATTAACCCAATGAACTCATGATTGCTCAGTCCATATTTATAAAACCTACTTATTTATTTCTAACAAACAGCATAAATATTCCTCTGAATTTTCAAAATAAATTCATTTTACTTGCATATGAAAAAGTGATCAGTTTTTCATGCTGCAATGGTTTGTCAACACACGTACATATTTATGTTCAGAGGGTTCGTACAGATACTGTAAAATGAAACTCCAGGACTTTGAAGGACTTTCCAAGCACATTTTTTATTTTTATTTTTATTTTCAAGGACTATATACACACACACACACACACATACATACATACTTTTCAGGGCACTCGAGTATCACGCATTCACCGTGAGACACGCATTTCAACCAGTGCACATGCTCTCACACCACACCTTGAGTTTCTCACACTGAGAAGCTGTGAATTGTCCCACTATACACTATTAATGGATGAAGCACAGGCATACGGAGGGAAGTTCTCTGCCAAGTTCATAGCTGTCTTGAGTTATGCAGAGTTAAATGCCAACTACCAGCCAATCAGAAATTAGAATTGTGTTGTTTCCGTGTAAATTACGTGATCCCGCTGCAAGTGCATTTATTACTAGTTTTTTGGCACACAAGTGATGATAAATACAATAATCATGTTTACAAACGATGCTGTTATTTCAGTTAATCAAAAAAAAAAAAAAAAAATCTCATCTCTTTTCAACATTACTAATAATAATAATAATAATAATAATAATAATAATAATAATAATAATAATAAATGTTTTTTTGAGTAGCAAATCAGAATATTAGAATGATCTCTGAAGGATCTTGTGACCAGAGTAATGATGCTAAAAATTCAGCTTTGAAAGTAAGCTTTGATTGTTCCTAACAAACTGTTTAACTGCACTCGAGAGTGAAGTCAAGTAAATCTTTTGGGATAATTAAATATATTCTAAATAAACTACAAACCTAAAAATATATACATTTATTTTGTCCTCACATTCTTTCATATAACTCTTCCCTCTCAGTCACACACCTGACTGAATGGCTCATTATGCAGCTCATTATGTTTGTCTTTGTCTTCTCAGGTGTAAATCACACAAATATTCATGGTCAATCACGCCTCCTCTCATATGCCCTTTACAAACATAAAGTGTCTTAGAAAATTTAAATCAATATATTGTTTTCTGCGAGCGAGTAAACAAGATGATTTTTTTACATCACTTTGAAGCAAAAATTCTAGGCTACAAGCTCCAGGTTTGACAGTCTTGTGAACAAATGTTCTCTAGGTGTTTTATGACCTCATTTCAGTGACTTCAAAATTGTAGTTTTTTTACTAACCACGCATACACGTTTTCTCAAAAAGACAATCATGTACGTACATGCTATTTGCATATTATTGTAGCCCAGTTTGTACTGAATACAGTGTTTTCAGACTTTAGCCATGTATATGTTTATAAGCAACTGAAAAAAGCACAAACGTATTTGACACTAATGGTATTCCATACATAACCTGGTCAAAAATTACCCAAATCTTTTAAATGTTTATATCTTTTAAATTATAATAATAATAATAATAAATTACATGTATTTTAAGGCTTTTAAAACATTTGCAAAATTTCATTCCATTACTGTAAACCAGGGTTTCCCAAAGTGGGGTTCGCGAACCCTTGGTGGTTCATGAGGGAATTGCAGGGGGTTTGTGAGTTGGTTTACATGGTATGCCTACGAGTAAATACGATTAACGAATGAATTAAAAAAAAAAAAAAAATAATTTTAAAAAGTTTTTGCAAAGAAATGTTACAGATTTATACAAATGTGATGTAAATGTAAAATCTTAAATGTATAAAACTTTAAAACTGATACAAAAATAATTATTTTTAAAGTTAAACATGCAAACGTGCCATTAAATAATTGAAATATTTACTTAAAGTCTCAGGGGGTACTTCAAGTACATCATTTAGTTCAAAGAGGGTTCAGCTGTCAAAAAAGTTTGAAAACCCCTGCTGTAAACTGTGCATTTTTTTTTTATATGTGTATCTTACTGGATCAATATGACCCTGCAGCTGGTTTTGACAATCTGGATTTGTATACAATCACTGTTTTTGTGTTTTTCTGATACAGAGATGCACAAAAGCCCAGATGAGATTAAACACATGCTTTATTAAAATCAACAAAACACTCATTCTCACTAAAAATAGATCAATTTGGTACAATTATTCAATCTCATTTGCTTTCTAGCATGTTGTGCGTCATGCTTTGCTCTGGATTTATGTGCTAGTTTCTATAAATTAATGCTTTTTTGAGTCACATTTGGTGTTATTTATTAGTTCAGTGTCATAATGCTGTATGGCGATTAACAGTCAGTATAACTTCAACTCAATCTACCGAACACATGCTGGATCGGAAAATGCTAAAAACTCAAAGCTAACATCAATGTCAAGCGTATAATATGTGTTACGTAAACTACTTTGTAAACATCACAGAAACGGAAGGTTTGGTGAGTTCAGTAGGTTTAGGATTAGAAAAAAATAAAATAGGTTTTAGCTTAACTGCGCCTCCTGCAGGACTGGAGCACATTCACTTCTGAACAGTTCAGCCTTCAGACAACATAAATCCTTTAAAATGACAAGAAAATATAACGGATAATAGAACAAGAGATTAAAAGGTGTATTCACAGTGAGTTATAATCACAAATGAAACCTTCAAAAAGTAGCTAAAGCAAAAGGCATATGGGGTAGGGGGTGCTACTATTCATATAATAGTATATATAATAATTTTAATTATAATAGTATGTGAATAGCATTAACTATTACATATTGTTTTTAACATAATGTTGAAAGCAAATTATAATTAATATTGTACTTTAATAATATAGACTTTGTGTCATTATGTATATTAATATGTATAATGGTGTTAATTATATTTAGTTTTTAACATTAATGGTAAAAACTAAATATTAACATAAAATAGTAATATTGATTTTAGTTTTATTTTTTAACATTAACATTTTAAAACTAAATATATTTATATTAATATTATCAATATATTAAAATCTATAATTAAAAATATATTAATATCAATGTGTAATATTATCATAATATTGATGTAATTGTTTTTAATATTAAATGGTATTAATATAGTATTTTTCAAATAAAAAAATGAATTATTTCAGCTTAGTTTTTAAATTTAATTAGATTTAAGTTAAATAATTGTAGTTAGGGTTAGTGTTATAATCACAGACACATCAAATAAAGCCTTCAAAATAAAAGTCTCTAAAGTAAAAGGCACGTGCGGGAGCGTGACGTTCTGATGGAGGTATAATGTCGTACAATAGCGATGCATAGCTAAAACGTCTCTAAACATGCAGCGAAATGAGAGGAAAAGAAGGACAGGTGGTGTGTGGGTGGGGTCAGATCTAATCTCAAGCTTGCTGATTGGACAGGCGGTGTGTGGGTGGGGTCAGATCTCATCTGGAGCTTGCTGATTGGACAGGTGGTGTGCGGGTGGGGTCAGGTCTTATCTCGAGTGTGCTGATTGGACAGGCGGTGTGTGGGTGGGGTAAACATCTTATCTCGAGTGTGCTGATTGGACAGGCAGTGTGGGCGCAGTTAGATCTTATCTCGACTGTGCTGATTGGACAAGCGGTGTGTGGGCGCGGGTCAGATCACATCTTGAGCATGTTGATTGGACAGGCGGTATGTAGGTGGGGTCCGATCAGATCTTGAGCGTGTTTTGATTGGACAGGTGGTGTGTGGGCGCAGTCAGATCTTATCTCGTGCATGTTGATTGGACAGGCGGTGTGTGGGGCGGGGTCCGATCACATCTTGAGCATGTTGATTGGAGAGGCGGTGTGTGGGCGGGGTCAGGTCACATCTTGAGCATGTTGATTGGACAGGCGGAATGTAGGTGGGTCAGATCAGGTCTCGAGCGTGTTGATTGGACAGGCAGTGTGTGGGCGGGGTCCGATCACATCTTGAGTGTGTTGATTGGAGAGGCGGTGTGGGGCGGGGTCAGGTCACATCTTGAGCGTGTTGATTGGACAGGCGGTGTTGTCAGATCATCTCGAGCGTGTTGATTGGACAGGTGGTGTGTGTGGGCAGGGTCAGGCCACATCTTGAGCGTGTTGATTGGACAGGTGGTGTGTGGGTGGGGTCAGGTCACATCTTGAGCGTGTTGATTGGACAGGTGGTGTGTGGGCGGGGTCAGGTCACATCTTGAGCGTGTTGATTGGACAGGCGGAATGTCAGATCAGATCTCGAGCGGAAGAATTGGACAGGCGGTGTGTGGGCAGGGTCCGGGCTCGTCTCTAGCGTGTTGATTGGTTGGATGTGAATGACAGCCCGTCCTCCTCCTCGATTCTGTCCAGCTCCTGGGTTCGGATGGCCTGAGTGATCAGGTGCAGCTCTTCACACAGAGTCTCGTATCGATACCCCACGCGGATGTCTGGGACGTTTGTGCGCCAGATGTCGTTACTGATGGGACCCTCTTTAGTGTAATCAGGACCCAGCCAATGACTCTTACTCTGAAACAAGAGGAGAAAAGAGAGAACTGTTGTAGTCAATAGCGTCATTTAAAAAAAAACTTTACAGGAAAATATAGATTAATAATTATGAGTGAATTATCATGCATGTTTTAATATATCAATGTGTATAATAACAAAATATCACGTAATATAAATATAATCATTATAATGTATAGCAATAATAATATGATTGCATTGTTATACACAGTATAAATCAATATGTACATGTTAACAGAATGTAATAAATAATTATACTTGTTATATATTTATATATATATATATAACATGATGATAATATACTTGTAATTTATATTATATAAACAGATATACACTGTCATTAATATTTGTCACATATAATTATACTATTTCATAATATAGATTAATAATAATTAATTACTGTATAAAATTTTGTTTTTAATATATTTATATTAATGTGCATAGTAATAGTATTATAATTATATTGTATGTGATATACATACATTTATTTCAGTTAAGTTTTATATTTAATTAAATTTAAGTTACAAAACTAAATTGAATCCTTTTTTAAATTAATAATTAAGTTTTATAATTATGAAGTTTTTTTTATTTCTATACATTTACATGATATATGTTATATTTTAATCTGTCATTTCTATTGTAGTAAATATTACAGTGTAATTTTATTTATTTGGATTTTTTTTTTTTATTCTTCAGGGTTCCCATACATTTTTATCCATTTTATTTTATTTTACTTTATTTTAAATTACTTTACTTTTTAGTTTAGTTTAAAAATTAGAGGTACAGGATTTAAAAAGATAATTTTATACATTTTTCACACCACTTTCAAGCCATATATAAGATTAGAAAAATTATGATTAGATATATTTTTACAACACAACACACCATGCAAAGACATTATTGAATTGATGTTCAAACATTTCAAAGTTTATTTTAGTTTTAATAATATCAGTAGTTTCTACTGCTGTTTCATTTTGTTGGTGTGTGTGTGTGTGTGTGTGTGTGTGTGTGTTACCTTGTGTGAGAAGCCGCTCATTAACACACTGTTTCTGGCGAGTTCACACATGTCACATGAGCTCAGTTTCCACACCTGAGCGGCGATGCTGTACTCCTCCATCAGAGGCTCCTGAAACACACACACACGTTTACATACACACAACACGAGTCATCAGACAAGAGCATCTCTCGCTGCCGCCACTAACCTTAGTGAAGTGGAACTGCAGCGGGTCGTCGGTGGACAGCGACACCATCAGGCCGCGGGACAGATACTCGGGCAGAGGGTTGCGATGGTAACTCAGAAACAGACTGTTGTTGCTGAGCGGAGACATGGCGATGCCCACCTGAGCCAGATAATACAGATACTGAAGGACCGGAGCCTACAACACACACACAGGTACACAATTACTGCTTGTCTGACCTCCACCTCCTGCTTACGCATTCATTCTGTGTGTTTATCGAGTGTAGTAAACGAGAACCTGTTCAAAATACTGAAAACCAGTGATTCCTGAATGACTGACTCTTATGAAGCGGTTCATTTCAGTGCATCAAACACATCCACTGAGGTTTCATTTATTTATTTTTTTGACTGACTTGTGAAATCTAATTTCTAAACAAATGACTCTTTTGAACTGAACTGTTTTATTGAACCAAAATAAGGTCATGTGATCCTACACTGGTTGTGCTGTGTGGTTGATTCACCAAAAAGGACTGGTTCATAAAGTTAATTTGTTAAGGAGTCAGACTATATTAGTTGCTCTGTATTAGCTAAAAACAACTAGTTACTGTTCTTTTAAAAGTACTGGATTTAAATGAAGCAACCAGGATAGTATGATTCCTAAACAAATGATTCCTTTGAACTGAATCTTTAAATGAATCAAGACTTCTAGTGAAATATGTTACCCTAATAACTTTCATGAGCTCTATCTTTTTACTGAATCAAAGCCACATTTCACAACAACTGAAATCATATTAGCTGAGAGAAAGAAAAAAAATTCTGAACGAGTCATTTGTTTATAAGAGTCATTTATTTAGGCATCGGACTACACTGATTGCTCTGTATGTGTTTGATTCACTAAAAAGAAACCATGTAGTCTGATTCCTGAACTAATGACTCTTATGAACCAGTTATTTTTAGTAACTCAAATCCACACAGCGTTTGATTCACTAAAAAGAGCCTTCCTTCAGGAAATAACGATGATTCTTATGAACCGTTTCTTTTTAGTAAATCAAATCCAGAGTGTGACCAGTGTAGTCCATTTCCAGATTCTTATGAACCAGTTCATTTTAGTGAATCAAACGCATAAAGCCCAACCACAGTTATGGTTTGATTCCTGAACAGTTGACTTTTTTGAACCAGTTCTTGTTAGTAAATCCAAATCACATAGTGTAGTGTGACTAGTGTAGTCTGGTTCCCAGATTAATGGTTCTTATGAACCAGTTCATTTTAGTGAATCAAACACATACAGCCCAATCAGTTATTGTCTGATTCCTGAACAATTGACTCTTTTGAACCAGTTCATTTTAGTGAATCAAAGCCACATAGCGTGACCAATGTAATCCAATTGTAGGACAAAAGATTCTTATGAACCAGTTCATTTTAGTGAATCAAAGCCACATAGTATAGTCCGATTCCCAGATTAATGGTTCTTATGAAACAGTTAATTTTACTGAATCAAACGCAATCACATTCACATTCCTGAACTAGTGACTCTTTTGAACTGGTGCTTTAAGTGAACCAGTTCATTTCACTGAATCACACAAGCACCGCACAACCGGTAGTCTGATTTCTGAACAAATGACTCTTTAGAAGCGGTTGTGAAGTGAATCAGTTTCTTTTGATTTCCTTCCTAGCATCTGCGTACCTTCCTGAGCAGCAGTCCATGTGAGATGTTTTCTGACAGCATGAATCCAGACACCAGGTGATGGATAGGCCCCGCCTCCCCGCAGTGAGGTCGCAGCACGAAGGTGTTGAAGCCCCGCCTCCTGCTCACACAGACGGACAGGTGATTCAGGTGATTCTTTATGAAGCGATTCGATCACATGATGTGGCGTGAGTGAGTACCTGCGCAGGTGGTTGAGGACGGTCATGTTGACGTACATGTAGTACAGGTAGTATGAGTACGGCGGGTTGTCGTTGTCACACCAGCTTGCCGGAGATGGACTGTCCAGGTTGAAGACGTGATTCTCCGGTTTGGACTCGTCGTCCACGCTGTCGAATCCCACCACCTAAACATTAAAATCAATGTTTTGTGGCTTACAGTTAGTTTTTCTCCTCCGCTCCAACGAACTAGAGGCACTGATGACATTATCGTGCACTCCATAGATTTCTGTCCAATCGGACGCTCTCTAAAATGACAGTGACTGCTTCCTGTTTCAACAGGAAATGTCCTTGTTAAGTGTTTTTATAAAGTCTCTAACGTGCATGGAATCAGAATAGTGCACTAAACGATTCATACTGGTGAATTAATTCGTGTCGACACGGACTACACGATTGATTTCTCGATTCAAATATATCAAAAAGGCAATAAGCTTCATTTTATGTCGTTTTAGCAATGTTTTATTATATCCTGTTTTTCTGATGAGGTTTTATAACTCTGCTATATGAACATTTCACTCACTCCCAAACATTCGATTCACTCTGCGAATCAGTTTGTGAAGGACCAGAAGAGCAAAACTAAAATAATTTTAGTGATTCGACTCATTTTCCTTTGTGTTCATTGATTTAATATTTAATTTTTAAATGAAATGAATTTATTAAATGACTAATAATACTTTATTTCTGTATTCGTACATTAATATATTCTATATATGTACATAATTTAATTTGCAGTACTCATGCAGTATACATATTTATCACTATTTATTTTTGCAGTTTGTGTTTCGTTTCAGTTTGACTGAATCATTGCAAACAGTTATTAATATACTGAATTTTTATTGTTATATTTTCCTACTTAAAATTTTAGTTCATTTTTTAGTAACTTTGTATTAGTTTTGATATGTCTTTATTCAGTTTTATTGATTTTTATTTCAGTTTTAGTCATTTTAGTACATCAAGTTAAACTAAATGAAAATGAGAAAAGTTGTCTTGGGCTATTATCATTACCTAAAGCTACTAAAGCTATTAAAAACATTTGTAAAAAAAAAAAGTGTGTGTGTATATATGTATGTATGTATATATATATATAATATATATATATATATATATATATATATATATATATATGTATTCAGTTAGCTGGCAGAGTTTCTAAGTTTTTAAGTTGAATCACAAAAATTAACTGCAAATAAATAAACACTAAAACAAACTTACACCCAAATAGTAATATTAAAAACTAATAACAATAAATAAATAAATAAATAAATAACAATAAGAAAAGCACATAACAAATTTTGTAAAATGTTACCTTAAAATGAAAACTGAAAATAAAAAAGTTAATTAAAAATGAAAAGAAAAAAAAGTGTGTGTGTGTGTGTGTGTGTGTAAATAATACTAAAATAACACTGCTTGGCAACTAGCTGAAATATTTATGTATTTAATTTTATTTCAAGTAACGAAAATGTTTTTTATGGTTGTAGTTTTAATAAAAAGGTCTGACTAGGGTTGCAAAGGGGTGGATAATTTCCGGTAAATTTCCAGAAACTTTTTGCGAAAATCCCTGGAATATTCATAATTTCTGGAATGTTTCCGAAATTTACTGGAAATTTTCCACGTTTTTGCAACCCTAGGTCAGAGTGTGTGTGTGTGTGTGTGTGTGTGTGTGTGTGTGTGTGTGTGTGTGTGTGTGTGTGTGACTCACGTGCTGCAGGAACAGGTGCAGCTGCGGGTGGCTGCTGGGATTGATGGTGACCTCGAACAGCGGCAGGAAGATGTTCTCCAGCATCTGCTGGAAGTTACTCAGCTGCTGCTTAGTGCGGTAAACATCACTGCAGACAAACACACGACACACTGTCTCAATTTTTCTTTGTGTGTGTGTGTGTGTGTGTGTGTGTGTGTGTGTGTCTCCTCACAAGAGTCGTGGGATCTGGACGAGCCAGCGGACGTTGTCGGAGTAGACGGAGTGAGAGACGGCCCACAGTGCCAGTTTGTCCCACTCGTCCATGGATCGGCCGTAAATGGACAGACGTAGCTCAGCGTTCTGATACTTGCTCTCCTCCAGGTCTGACATCACTTCCTGCGCACACAGGAAACGCACCGCAGCACATTCAGCACTGAATATACGCCATCATCTGGGCTCGTTTTGGATTTAGCTAATTATTATTCGAGTTTGAAGTAGGACAGACAAAATAATGCATACAGTAATGAGATTTAGAAATCTCAAGAAAAAGATAATATTTTTTATTAATTGTAATTTAATATAAAAATATAATATTTGTTATTAATTGTAATTTTCATTTAAATATATTAAGTACTTTTCAACACATGATTTTATATTTATAACACTAATTAAAATATAAATTGAATAATAGATTAAAAATTTATTTTTTATTTTTGTTTCCTTTTCTTAAAACTACATTTTGAAAGCAAAATATATTATTCTAATGTATTTTATCAGTTTTATTTTTATTTAACTTTACTAATAAATTTTAAAGTATAGATTTAGGAAAATAAGCAAAAAGATATCTTAAAATAAGTTTTTATTAAAAACAACTGATAATGCACTGAATCATTTTTTAAAAGTTTAAACAAATTTTTTAAAGTGCATATAGAAATACACATTACATTGTTTTACTATATATATATATATATGAAATACAGTTAACTTTTTATGTTGCCAATTGTTTCTATATTATTACTTTTTATTCCTTTATATATTCTAATATTTTGTATGTAAATATTCCAATACTTCTTATTAATACTATATTTTAATATAAATATTATATAAATGTTAGTATTCCAATACACTGCATTATTTACATGTTATTTCTAATTATATATAATTTAGTTATAAATATTTTAATTGAGATATTTATTAGCATTATTTGATATTATATAACATACAGTATATTATATAGTCCAATGGTATTATGACAGTAGTTGCTCTGAATTATGATGAATTAATGTGGTCTGCACCTTGACGATGTGTCCGAAGTACTTCCCGTGGATGTGGTTGTCGGTCTTGATGAAGATCTCTCGGAGGATGGACTCTCCGATGGGGTTGTATTTAGAGTTGAATTTGTCGAAGCGGTGGAAGGTGTTCCTGTCCTGCGGAGGGAGCGGAAGGTGTCACATGACTCGCTGTGGTGTGTTAGTGTGTTAGCGTGTGCGAGCGAGTCTCACCGCGTGCATGTCCAGCGTATCCACGCTCAGGTCGTACGCCGTCAGGTTCATGTTCTCGAACACCTCCATCATCGTCTGGCCGCGGCCGCCCTGCATGCGCACGATCTCGTCCGGGTACTTCTTCATGGAGCTCTTGATGAAGCGCAGCAGGTGCTTTTGGTTCATGCAGGACGAGGCGTGGATGTGCGTGTCCACCTGACGGACAGTTCATCTCAATTCACACACATTCATTCTGCTGCCGTTTCACTAAAGAGGCTCTACTAGACTATGAAACGCAAATCGGTTTCACGTTTACACGTTTACACTTACATTTTAACAGCTATTTATTCAGAGCGAGATCTAGTTGTTGCGCTTGTTTTACATGTTGTATTTTTCTTTGGTGCAACATTTTGAATTTAAGTTTTTTTTTTTTTCTAGCACTTTCTAATTGCTGTTTGGTTGTTTTTTGTTTGTAGTTGTAATTTCAACTGAATTTGCTTAATAATCATAAAATCTTAAATAATCAAAATAACCATATAATCATAAAAAAAAAAAAAATCTGTAGGCAATTTAAAAATGCATTATTTAAATATTGTGTATGTGTTAATATTTGTAATATTATATATATTATAAATAAGTACTTTTTATATAATTATATTTTGTTGTATATTTTTCTATAACATTATCTAAAAATAATTATATTATATTTATTTTACAGAACAGTGGTTTTCAATTTGATGATAATTTCAGTACAAGTAATTTAATTTGACAGTTTATGATAGTTATCTTGTATTCTAATATTCTATATATTTCAATATTCTAATGCTATACATTATATTTATATAATAATTAGTGCTGTCAAACGATTAATCATGATTAATTGCATACAAAATAAGTTTTTGTTTACATAATATATATGTGTGTGTGCTGTGTATATATTACGTATATATAGTTTTGTTTGCATAATGAATTTATTTTTAATATGTTTATTTGTTTTTTTTTATATTCATATTTAATATATAAACATAACATATTTTCCAAAAATATATACATACGTGTGTGTTTGTTATATATATATATATATATATATATATATATATATATATATATATATATATATATATACATAATAAATATACACAGTACACACACACATATTATTTAAACAAAAACTTTTATTTTGGATGCGATTAATCGCGATTAGTTGTTTGACAGCACTAATAATAATGTAATTTATAATTATGATGTTTTATATGATAAAATAATGTTATAATATAAAAATATTGTTCTATATTTTCTGTATAAATACTTTATTCTTTTACAGTTAATTATACTATTATTATATTTATATTATATTATTAGATTTATTTTTATCATACCGTATGAGTATTTAAATTTGTAATATTGTTTTTACATGGTTAATAATTGCTGTTTTAGTAGTCTTTTTATTACAGTACTCTAACACTGTACATTAATATTTAAATGTTATATACACTAAACAAAATTATAAATGCAGCACTTTTGTTTTTTGGAGATGTGTTGCGCTGCGTGAGGCAAATGGTGGTCACACCAGATACTGACTGGTTTTCTGACCCCCCAGACCCCCCCAATACAGTAAAACTGCACATTTTAGAGTGGCCTTCAATTGTGGCCAGCCTAAGGCACGCCTGTGCAATAATCATGCTGTCTAATCAGCATCATGCTATGCCACACCTGTGAGGTGGATGGATTATCTCGGCAAAGGAGAAGTGCTCACTAACACAGATTTAGAGATTTGTGAACAATATTTGAGAGAAATAGGCCTTTCACGTACATAGAAAAAGTCTTAGATCTTTGAGTTCAGCTCATGAAAAATGGGGGCAAAAAAAGTGTTGCGTTTACAATTTTGTTCAGTGTATTTTAAAATTCTAATACTGTATATTTATTAGTATTATTAGTATTTATTTTATACATTACACATTTATTACATATATTTGTGATTATATCATTTATTATAAATATTCAATAAATCTATTTTCATTTTGATAATTATTACTATACTAGTTAATTTAATTCTATTAGATTTTTTATATATTTTTATATTCTAATACTCTACATTGATATTGTACTTTCATTTTGCTTATTTACGTATGTAAATAATGATCTATTTTTGATGATCAAATTGCAAATTCTTTAATCTGTTCATCCATAAATAACTGAGGGGATGCGTCACCTTGCGTATGTTGTAGAAGTCTCTGTGCGGCACCTTCTTCTGCGCGGCGAGCTCCTTCATCTCGTTCAGCAGGACGTGCATCTGAAACTTAGAGCTCAGATACTGCAGCCGCCGGTAACAGAACGACTTCCTGCAGGGAAAGGCACAAATCAGACACAGCAGAACGCGCGCATGCATGCTGAGCCCAGTGCATGCTGGGAAAACAAGTCACTCACACAGGGCCGTTAATGATGAGTGCCATCATCATGTTCATGTCGGCGATGTATTCCTGCAGGTCTGGATACGGCAGGTCCAGCTCGGTGCTCCTGCGGATCATTTCAACACAGACGTCTTTATAAAGCCACAGTTAAGAACTAAAACAGACACTTTTAGCAGTGAATGAAGAGACAAGCCCTGTTTCAACCCTAGCGAGTCGTCTACACAGTGAGCGTCTTTATTTACAGTTAACGATATTAACAGTGCAAAGAATCAAACCTGTTTACGAATTTTTATACTTTCTTTTTCTTTCCAATCAACATAAATATGTTTTTACTGGTTAAATTTTACGTAAAAATAGTAATAGTAATTCTACTTTATTAAATTAAAATTTGCATTGAAATTTGGCATCCTGACTGCCAATCCCTGAATGCACTGCATTGTGCAATTTTGTTTATTCTTACAACAACATTTATTTAAAAATAGATATTCTTTTAAAATGTATTTAATATTATTTAGAACAGCTGTTCAGAGCTATAATTTATTGCTACATTCAACAAACCCAATAATATTTTTGTTATTTTTTATTGGATATATACTTGTTTGCTTCTTCATGTTATTATTATTGTAGTACATTTTACAAGAAAAAAAAAATACATTTAATTCAATGGTTTCCTTTCAGTTTCTTTGTAATTAATTGTGAGATGTACGAGCATTTTCTAAGTGAGAACCGTTTCTGCACCATGTTTTCTTTCCAGTGTATAGACGAGGGTTTAAAACAGGCTCGTGTGTCTTCATGACCCATTTTCCCTTTCTAGGGCGTCCCCAAAAGGAGGTTTGGTTAAATTTAGCTAATTCAGAGGACGTTTGCAGTCGGTTTGTCCCCGAAACTCACTTGTCCATGGGGTTTTGTGCGGTGTAGACGTGAATGACCCCGTCCACCATCTTGCAGCTGTATCCGGCGTCCGGTGGCAGGTTCTTCATGTGCTGCCCCTCGTATGGGCTTTCTGACACCGGTGCATGAACGGACATGTCTGAGAGAGACACACACACATAAGTGCTGGTTTGTGTCAGGCTCTGTACACATGTCGGGGCACTCACACACCTGAGTCGCCGGGACTCTCGTGAAGGTCCTCGTACATGTCGTCGTCCAGCGCTCTCTGGCTGAGCTCCTGCAGGGATCGTCCAGTCGTTTTATAGAAGGTCTGCAGAGACTGAACCATGTACTTCTCTCTGATGAACAAGGCCTTCACAACACACTTCGCTGCGTCCACCAGATCCGTGAATGGCACCTGAACACACAAACGTCACAATAATCGATCTAGAATCAGTCAACATCAATGAATCAGTGTATATGCCGTATGCTACATTGTGAAAAGTGCTACAAAAATACTACCTGAGGTTAACCCTCTGGAGTCTAAGGGTATTTTTGAGGCCTGGAGAAGTTTTGTCTTGCCCTGACATTTGTGCTTTTTTCAGTTTCTTATAAATATCTAAATGGCTAAAGTCTAATCTCACTGTAATCAGCACAAACTAGGCTATAATAATATGTGAGCAGCATGTATGTACATGATTGTGTTTTTGAGAAAAAAAAATGTTATGTGTGGTTAGTGAAAAACTAAAAATGTTAAATCACTTGAATAAGGCAATAAAACACATACAGAAAATTGGTTCCCAGATATTTTGAGAACTGGAGCTTGTAGCCTAGAATTTTTTTTTTTCTAAATGATGTGAAAATCATCTTGTTTACTCACTTACAGAAAACAATATATTGATTTAAATTTTCTAAGACACTTTTTTGTTGGTAAAAGTCATATGCGAGTAGGCGTCAACTATCATGAATTCACGCCTGAGAAGACAAAGGCCTGCAGAATGAGCTGCATAATGAGCCATTCAGTCAGCTGTGTCACTGAGAGGGATGAGTTACAAGAAAGAATGTGAGGACAAAATAAATCTATATAATTTTATGTTTGTATTTTATTTAGAATATATTTAATTATCCCACAACATAATTTAATATTCACTTGTGAGTGCAGTTAAACAGTTTATTAGGAAAAATCAAAGCTGACTTTCAAACTGAATGTTTTGCATCATTACTCCAGTGACACAATCCTTCAGAAATCCTTTTAACAATCTTATTTTCTACAAAAAAACATTTATTGTTATTATTATCATCATCATCATTATTATTATTATTATTATTATTATTATTAATGTTGAAAAGAGCTGAGAATTTTTTTTTTTTAGGTTTTTTAGGGGGGATAAATTGAAAGAACAGCAATGATGTTACATTTGTTACAGTTACATTTATTGGTACATTTATATTATTTACATCAAGCTTTTGAATGGTATAGTAGTGTATATTGTTATTGAAACTTCATAATATTTCACTTGATTATACATTTAGTCAGGAATTATAGTTTGGAAAGTCTTTTGAAAAAGTCTAACTAGTAAAATGTTTACACGTTATGTGAAAACTAGTTCAAGTATATAAATCAATAAAAAGAGACTTACTCATGTTTATGATCTCTGCTGAATAAAGTGCTTAATTCTTTTTTTCTGAGGAAATCCAAATCTCAAATCCTCAACCACATCACATCTTTTTTGGGTGAATTATGTCTTATTCCTCTCATCGCGAAGCAAAAGTTAAAATAATAAAAACTTGAACAGTCTCGCTGCGTTGTCTTCTGTTGTGGTGGGCGTATTCAAAAGCCGCGCGCTTCAGTGAAACATTTGAATCTCAAAAGCGCGCTCGGCGCGGGGGCGTGGTCGCATTACAAGATAATGAAGGGAGACGTGAAAAACGGACATCGCGTTGTTTTCATATGGATTACTTTATCTACAGTGTTTGTAGTTTATTTAGAATATATTTAATTATCCAACAACATAATTTAATATTTTCTATAGATATCTCTCTCATGTCTCTTCGTTGAGTATTCACTGAGTTACAGTTCATTTTAATGACGCATTTGTATCTGAAGATCAGCGCAGACAAAGGCTGCAGACAGCACTCCTTGTTTGTTATCTTTTATTTTATAAGTGCACAAAGTTTTGTTGTTATTATGTCTGTATACACAAAAAAAAAAGTAGACCCTTTACAGATTCGATTGATGTATTGCACTTATCTGTACGATTAAAACTGAAAGTGTAATTTAAGTTCTTTTCGGGGTTATCAGGAGAAAATACCCCAAAACGCGTATACGCGTTAATCGACTCCAGAGGGTTAATTTGCACTTGTTGAAATGTATTAGTACATATACAGTATTAAGGTGCATTAATCAGATTAATAAGTGTTGTAAAAGTTTTATTGTCATTTTTTTCAAGCAAACTAAATGAAGCTGGATTCTGTGGTTCTCACCCCACACTTCTCCTCTCCTGAGATGGACACGCGCTGGAAGTTTTTCTCCACGAGTGTCTCCATATGATGCAGGTACAGCTCGTCCACATGACTGTCCTTCAGATACCTGCAGACAGACACATGAGAGGAGAGACACGGAGGAATGGACAGACAGAGACGGACGGACGGCAGTGACTCACTCCAGGTCTGTTGCGCTGTCTATTTTCATGAAGTCTTGTTTTGCCCGCAGCAGAATCTCAGGCTCAAGCTGAAGGATGTGAGGCAAAGTGTCAGATTTGAGTGAGCAACACACACACACAAGAGGAGAGAGCATAAATCACTCAGATTGATTTTTCTAAAGCACTTTCATTTAAAATGCAGCAAAGGGAATCTGAAATTCTCCACCCGAGCAGAAAGAGTGTGCGCGTTTAAGCATCTGTAAGAGACACAAAACCCAAACACACCCACACGAACACTTGAAACGCGGCCAAACTCTGGCCTGTTGTGTCTGTGTGTGATTATGAACATCTCTGTGTTTGGTGGGTGTTTTGGACCAGTGTGTTCAAAGCAAAGAATTCACACAGATCGCAAACAAAATGCCTGAGCAGGTGCAAAGCCATTATAATACACTCTGGGCCAAAATATCACAAACAAATGATTTTTTGACTTTCAGAAACTTTAACGGTTCTCAAAACATTATTTGCCTGAACAGAAGAGTTGGAAGGGAAAGTTGCTTTATTTTCAAGTTTTAACAAATTATATAAATTATCTTAATAAATATATTGAAAGTAGATTATTATTAATGATAAATAATATTACTAAAATTATTAATAAATATCTTTAGGATTAATAATATTCCCCTTTTTTTTATTTTACTTTACAATGTTACTTTACAATTTTAATTTACGTACTTGTGTTTAATATTTTATTCCAAAATCTCAATGCACATAATGAACCCTAAAGATTAAATGTATACTGATTGGCTTTCAGTGTGCGCAAAAAAAAATAGTTGCATTACACACAGTTAGGATGTGTGTGTGTGTATGTTGTACTTGACATCTTGACTGATCTGTCGCTCCAGACGGTGGCGTTTCTCCTCTAGCTGTTCAATGGGACTCTCTTCAGGAAACTCGTATGGAGCGCAACGCATGTCGCTGTCCGTTAGACTCCTCGCCAGCAGCTCCTGCACATGAGTAACACACACATACATGTTACAAGCACACTCACGCTGAAGAGCAAACGCACACGTGTTACGAACACACACGTTACAAATACGTGTTACAATCATACACATGTATTACAATAACACACGTTACAAACAAACGTGTTAGAAACACATATGCATGTTACAAACACACACACACACACACTCTATACACACACAAGTTAAAATCACATACACACACGTTACAAGCACACGTGTTACACACGTGTTACAATTATACATGTGTGTTGCAATCACACTTCACATACACACGTGTTACAAACACACACAATATTACACATGCCTCACAATCATACGTTACACACACATTGCAAACACACACACACGTTACAAACAATCATACAAGTTACACACACGTTACAAACACACACATGCATTACAGCCACACGTTACAATCACGTACGTTACAAACACACATGTGCATTACAATCATGCACGTTACAATCACATACGTAACAAACAAACGTGTGCATTACAATCATGCACGTTACAGCTACACGTATTACAATCACACACACAAACACACACGCACATTACAAACAACACACCTCAGCGATCTCCTTGTATTTGCCGTCCATGGATGTGCGCAGGTCGATAGGCAGGTGTTTGTGGCTGACTGGTGTGCCGGGCAGAGAGCGCTGGGACATCAAAGGCCTCACGTCAGCAAAGCCACAAAGATCTACACACACACACAGACAGACAGAAGGTTATTAAAGATGCTAATAATAGTGCTGGTAATATCAGTCACTGGGGCCGGTGCTTATAGTTGTGTGTCCACTCACGATTTTCATCTGCTGGACAATATAAAAAAAAAAATGAATAAAAACTCCACACACTGAAGGAGGGACCGGAGTCAGAGGATCACTTAGACAACTCACACCAGACAGGAAGAAAAAACGCATAGCAACCACAGCGACCATCCACATTGCACTAGTAACCTAGTAACGCTCCAATAATCATCTAGAACACCCTAGCAACCGCACAGCAACCAGGAACAACAACCTAGCTTTAGTATCTACTTAGAAACATTTAGCAAAAGAAATCGACCGACTAACTGGGTGATTTTTGTCAGTCATGACAGCAGTGCAGCATTCAGTGTGGAAACCATCTCACAGTCTGAGCCGGAGTGTCTGATTCTCATTATTAAAGCACAGAGCTCATGTGCAGATGACACTCATTCATCAGTGTCACTAACAGACGCTTCACACTCACACTTCAGTGCACTCAGTTTTGCATTAGAAACAAATCTAAGATGAATCAGAAAACAGTTATGTAATGATGAAAAACCACTTAAATAATACAAAATACTTTGAAAAACATTTGGTTTTGTCTGTAAAAAGAAAGCCAAAACAATGTCCATACAACATAATTCAAATATTGCTTGTGCTCAAGAACAACAAGAAATATATGAAGAAATATACAGAAATATATGATGATTCAAAACTGTTTATAAGCCTTTATTATTAGCTCTATTTAGTATTAGTGTTTATTGGTCTAAGTACTTTTTTCAATTTTTGTTTCTCTCTCTATGTATTATACACAGAAATATACAAAAATGTAAGTTTTCAATTAAACTTAATTTTTACATTTAATTTTGATAATGTTCCCCCCATTTCAGATCTACTGTTTCTTTCTAAAATACAATCTGGCTTCTGTTTACATCATATTGTTGAGACTGCATTACTTAAGATTTCCTATGATTTAGTGGCAGCTGCTAATTCAGGACTTCTATCTATGTTTATTTTGTTTGTTTTCAGTGCAGCATTTGATACTATCTCGCACAGTATTTTGTTGGACAGATTGGAGTCTATTGGAATCATGGGCACTTCCCTGACTTGGTTTCAATCTTATCTAATGGGTCGTACACAATTTGTAGTGAGGAGTTGAAGTTTTGAAGGAGTTTACATCAAAGCTTTCATGTTACTACTGGGGTTCTGCAGGGCTCAGTTGTGGGCCCTCTCTTATTTATTATTTATCTTCTACCTCATGGTAATATTTTTAAGAAATCTGGCATTCAGTTCCACTGCAATGCTGAAGACTCCCAACTGTACCTATCCTATGAAGTGTCATTCAAAGCACATATAAATAGTGTCATTTGCTCTGCATATTTCCACATACATAATATTAATTGTCATCGTCCAGTTCTTTCGGGTAAAGAGCACAGTGATCTTTGTGCGTTAGTCACTTCCCGTATTATTGTAATGCTCAAATTATTTGCAGATCTCCTAATACTGAACACATTACTCCCATGTTACAACACTTTCATTGGCTCCTGGTTAAATACCGTATTAATTTAGAATCCTTCTCCTTACTTACAAGGCACTTACAAATCTTGCTCCTTAATACTTATCTGACCTTCTTCATATCTACACTCCTACTCTCCTACACTTATTCGCCTTAAGACCCATCTGCTTTTATGTGATTGCCTGTATGATTGTATTAGGTCTGTTTAGGCTGTAATAATTATTGTTGTTTAAGGTTGTTTGTTTCAATGTAAAGTGTCCTTGAGTGTCATGTAAGTTTGCCTATTAGTAAAATGGGTAAAAAGATGGGTATAATATATATATATATATATATATATATATATATATATATATATATATATATATATATATATATATATATATACACAGTGCTTTGAAAAGGGTTTTGCCCCCTTCCTTGTAATTGCTCCGTAAATCTAATAACTGGTTGTGTTACCCTTTACAGCAACAACTGCAATCAAGCGTTTGCGATAACTGGCAATGAGTCTTTCACATCACTGTGGAGGAATTTGGCCCACTCTTTTTTGCAGAATTGTTTTCATTCAGCCATATTGGAGGGTTTTCAAGCATGAATGGACTGTTTAAGGTTATGCCACAGCATTTCAATCGGATTTAAGTCCGGACTTTGACTTGGTCACTCCAAAACCTTAATTTTGTTTTTCTTGAGACATTCAGAGGTGGACTTGCTGGTGTGTTTAGGATCATTGTCCTGCTGCATAACCCAAGTGCACTTGAGCTTGTTTGACTGTTGGTATGATATTTGTTTTATGGAATGTTTTGTTGGTTTTACGTCAGATGTAATGGGAAACACATCTTCCAAAAAGTTCCACTTTTGTCTCATCAGTCCACAGTATATTTGCCCAAAAGTCCTGGGGATAATCAAGATATTTTTGGCAAATGTGAGACAAGCCTTTGTGTTCTTTTTGGTCAGCAGTGGCTTTTGCCTTGAAACTCTCCCATGGATGCCATCTTTTGCCCAGTCTTTTTCTTGTTGAATCATGAACACTGATCTTAATTGAGGCAAGTGAGGCCTGCAGTTCTTTAGATGTTGTTCTGGGTTCTTTTATGACCTCCTGGATGAGTCGTCGTGGCACTCTTGAATTTTGGTTGGCCAGTCACTCCTGGGAAGGTGCACCACTGTTCCAAATTTTCTCCATTTGTGTATAATGGCTCTGACCGTGGTTCGCTGGAGTCCCAAAGCCTTAGAAATGGCTTCATAACACTTTCCAGACTGATACACGTCAACTATTTTGTTTCTCATCTGTTCTTGAATTTCTTTAGATTGTGGCATGATGTGTTGCTCTTTAAGCATGCTTCACTTAGAACTTCCCTTTAAGTGATTTCTTGATTCATCAGGTCTGGCAGTAATCAGGCCTGGGTGTGGCTTGTGAAATTTAACTCAGCTTTCTAAAATAATGTGGTTAATCACAGTTCTTTCATGATTTAACAGGAGGGGGCAATTAATTTTTCTCTGCAGGGCCAGGTACATTTGGACAAATTTTGTCCCTTAATAAATGAAATCATCATTTAAAAACTGCATTTTGTATTTATTTGCATTATCTTTGTGTAATAATAAAATTAGTTTGATAATCTGAATCTTTTAAGTGTGAGAAATATGCAAAAAATAAAAAACAGGAAGGGGACAAAAACCTTTTCACGGCACTGTGTGTATATATATATATATATATATACATATATATACATATATACATATATATATATATATATATATATATACACATACATGCAGTTTATATCATGCAGTATATATCATGAGTTCCCACCAAAATCAGTATTGCATTGGTTTTGAAAAGTCCATTTTTAATTTTATGCAAAATGTGATATCCACCATGTTATTCTGTCTTGTTTTCTCCCTATCTTTCCAAACGCTAGTCTCTCTTTTCTGCAGAATGTGATACATCGGCTCAACCAATCACAGCACACTATTCCACGCATTGTAAACAGTAACTGACAAGCTATGCAATATCGCATTTATAATCGCAGATGAATCACCTTTGATTATGAACGTGAAATTGCATAGGTTGTCAGTGATCTACGGCTCTGTGTATTAAATGGTGCTCCATCTAAAAGCATGTGATGGAGATTTACTACTAATCACAGAACCGGCTTTACTGAGATGCGCATGATAATCGCATGTTATGTATCGTGCAGCCCATAAGAAAATTAATAATTTTGATGGCATTGATGGTTTTTGCAGCGGGGAAGATACATAAGATATTAATAAGATTAGTATTGAGCAAGTTCAGAGCCTGTCATATGTGGATCAGCTTACTTTGCTGTTTATTTTTAACAGTTTCAATATGAAAAATAACTTTTATATTGATTCAATGGATTTATTGAATTTTGGGGGGAAAATAATCTATTTTTATAATAAATCTTTGAAAATCAAAATCTGGATTTGAATTTTTAATGTTATTATAACCTAAAGATGCTATGTGAATAGTAAACTATAAAAAAATATAAAAATATAAAATAGTGGTTTTCTTCTTGCCGTTTTCTTGGTAAAGAAAACACATATTTACTCAAAATCATTAAAATGGATTTATAGCATTTTGGAACAAAACTCTTCATATATATACACACACACACACACACACACACATACATACATACATATAAACGTGTGTGTATATATAAATATGATATAAAGAGATATCAGTTATTAAAAAAAAATAATATGTAGAGAGAGAGTGACAGTTGTAAAATTGGCACTGAAATGCAGGAAAAACATACATTTTCCTGTCAAAACACTGAGGAGTTTGACACATCATGTGACTTTAAGGTGATCATGTGACACGTATTCCACAACATTCGATATAAAACACCTCAGCCCAGTGCAAATAAAGCCATCTCACATACACACATGAATACAGAGAGCCGCATGCAGAGCAGACAAGGATGCGTGTGTGTAATGAGTGTGGTAACTGTGTGTAGTGTGTGGTGTGTACTGTGTGCAGTACCTGCGTGTAGTCTGATCTCTGCTGGGATGCTCAGGATAACAAGCACTTCCTGTCCAGCTATGTGTGCGTGTGTCTGTCTCTCACTGCAGCGACTCTCTCTCAGTGTGTGTCGGGACGCTCGGGTTCACTCGTGTTTGGCTCGTACCACGTTGCAGATGGAGGTGGGGGGGTTTTGGTAGCGGGATGCACCACTGTATTTTTAAACCCCATTGTGTTTACAGTGGAATCCTGGGAAAACCAGCATGAACACACCTCTCTCTGTGTGTGTGTGTGTGGCTGCATCCCAATGCAGCACTAGCGTACTGTGCAGCACATACTCTGTAGTGTGTACTTGTGCACAAGCAATGCACTACACTGTAGACACGTGACTTCATTACGTTACATTTATTCAAGAAGGAGAGAAAAGGCCCTCTCAGTCAAACAAGCCAATCATGTGTCTGTCCAGAACGCACACCAGCCTGAAAAATACAGGTTTATTTGTGTGTGTATAAATGTATGTGTGTATATATATATATATATATATATATATATATATATATATATATATATATATATATATATATATATATATATATATATATATACACACAGTATATATATTTTTAATATTACAATATTATATTATCTTTTATTTTATTTAAATTGTTGTTATTATATGGAGTTGTTTTATTATCTATGTTAATATTGTATTATTATTTTATAACTACTTTTTTCTATTTGTTTTATTATTGTAGCATTTATTAGCCCCGCCTCTCAGTCAAACGAGCCAATCACACGCCTCTTTACTCAAAAATGCACATTAGCCAATCTACCATAAAAATAGTTTTATTTGTGTGATCTGAGTTTTAGAAGAATTTGGTGGAAGATTTTTCTCATTTGAATTTAAACAATGTGACTATTTTTTTATGCTCATCTAGAAAATGTTTACCTGAAGTTTGTTATTTTTCTTTAATATTATCTCTATCAAGTCTCTATTAAGTCTGTATTTTTAAGGCATTAAAAATTTGTCACTTTTTTGAATTTTTTTTTCATATTTTGGTGTTTTCAACCAAATGTAAGATGGCCACTGAGTGAATGGACATGCCTTGTAAGGATTTAATTCAAAAATATCATCTGCAAATTACAATTTATGGTTCTTTTACATTTTTAAGCCAATTGTGTGTGTTTATTTTTCTTGTAGTTTCCATACAACCAATCACAAACTGACATAATATTCTGTTTCAGATAAGCCCCACCCCTGAATGACTGTGATTGGCTGTTCTATTTCAGTCTTTTACTGTGTATGCAGGCAGTTATTGAGCAGAATAAGTTGAGAAGTGAAATAAAACACACACAGACTGAACTCATGTAATTGTCTGAAACCCAGTGTCTAGACTGAGCTTTAAAGACACACACACACACACACACACACACACACACACACACACACACACACACACACAGGTTCATATTTAGAAGCTGAACACACACATTGTGTTGCTAATGAGAGATCTGTTTTTATTCTGTGTGTGTGTGTGTGTGTGTGTGTTTCAGTCTTAAAGGTGCAGAACTGCAGGAGAATCATTTGTTGGTGTCATAATGTGACGGGTGAGTGTGTGTGATATTAACTGATCTCTGTGATTTACTGTACTTTAAACTCTAAAACCCTTCAGCCTGTTAGACTCCATGGCCACACACACACACACACACACACACACACACACACACACACACGTATCCAGCAGATGGAGCTCTAAAGAAATGCACAACGGTTTGTTGTGTAATAATAAATAAATATTGTATGCAAAGTCCAGTACAGGTCAATTAAGATTATATAACAATAATAAAAAAGTAAAAGAATAAAAAATATATATTATTTATACATATGTGTGTGCGTGTATTTAAATGTTAAATGTTTTCTCATTTGAAATGAAAAGTTTTAATTCTACTAATAATCATTAGAGTACAACAATTAAAACTATATGCCATGTATATTGTTATATTTTTGTTTTAGTATTTTAGTATTTATTACTTTTAATAGTAGTAGGTAGTATTTATGAATTTGTATTTAAATGTAAAAATAAATCATCTTTGTTTTGGACTGTCAAAACTTTAAGCTTAAAATGTATTTCTCACTCATTTTGTATTAATTTTTTTACATATAGTTTTATTTTATGTTGTTTTATATGGCATTGGTTTTATTATTTATATTAATACTTTAATTTTAATATTGATTTTATTATATATTTTAGTATTTATTTTTTAGTAGTAGTAGCAGTTTATACATTTATATTTAAATGAAAAGTTTTGTGATCTAAATGCTTACATAAGTTTTTTCACTTTTGTTTTTGATTGTGATTTTTTTTCTCTCTTATTTGTATTCATTAGTTTATACACTTTTTTTCATTTATTTGAATTCTCTACCTTTGTTTTGTTTTTTTTTTTTTTTTTTTTTTTTTGGTGCAGTCATACACTAGGACTTATTCTAGATTCATATTTTGTTGTGCTATTAACTGAATTTTCTTGAAATCATTGCATTTTCTTGTCTTTTTGATATAAAAGAGGGTTTTGAGGTTCACTCCCAGGTAAGACCCGCACACCAAAAGCTCCTGTTTAATTCATGAGCTCTCACGTCACACGCCTGGACCTGACACTTACCCACAATCCCACATTCCTGCACTTTTCATTAATATATTGATGCGTTCAGGACGAAACCAACAAAACTGGCTGGAAAATGATGAAAGTTGGTCGTTTCTGTTCTGAGATCAGACAGAAAAAACTAACCATTACTAATCCACGCCACATGTGTTTGACCAGTGCAGCGGAGATTAGAAAATACATTTTAAATTATTTTAAAAAAAATTAATATTGCATCCATTTTGCTGAGTAAAAAAATAAACACTCAAAAAGAAAACAAACTCCAAACTGGCCTAAACTGCTCTGAAGATACGGTCCCCATCACACCCCACCCCGTCTATCTCTCAGCCTGTCTGTCTCCCCTCTGCAGCGGGACTCACCCGGGCTGGTTCTGCTTGTGTAAACTGCCTCTCTTGCAGGGTTTAGTTTTGCTTTGGCTCTGCGCTGGAGCTGCACTGGAGTCCGACATGCCGCCGACCGTCCGTCTGCACACGGGACAGATGGAGAGAGAGAGGGACGAGTGCTAAGAGACTCTCTTATCAGAGCAGGAAGACATGCACTGGGGGCGGGGCTTGGGGATCTCTTAGCGCAGTAGTGGAGGCGGAGCCACTCCCTTCATACATCAGCAGAGGGGAGGGGCTTAGGATTCCCCCACAACATGCTCAGCCTCATTTTGATCTGCAGTAACCATGCAGCAAGAATGACATCACTGAGAGAGAGTGTGTTCCCAATGGCATGCTAGCATACTGTTTCTGCAGTACGCAGGGGTTTCTAAAATGATTTGAGCATTTTGTTCAGATTAAAAGCAAATTTTTTGAAAAAATAAAATAAATAAATAAATAAATAATATGAATTGTGTATTAAAAATAGGAAAAATATACATATAAATAAAAAGAATTTAATAAATATTCTACTTGTAAAATTAAAAAAGATGCAAAAATATAAAATAATTGTTGCATTAAAAATTAAAATTAGAAATAAAAAATACAATACACCCCAAAAAAATACATAACAAAATAATTGAAGTGTTTTGTTCAGTTTAAAAGCAAACCTAAAAAAGCAAAACTTTTATTATATATAATTAATTGCGTATAAAAACATAAAAAATACAAGTAAATAAGTACATTTTATTTATAAGTACATTTTATTTTAAATATATTATTTATATTTTCTTTTATAAATAAAAAAATATGTATAAATTAAAATTACAAAGAAGCAAAAAAAAATTTAAATAAATAATCAAAATGAATTGCACAAATGATCTATATGTAATTTTGACAAAATGTTCTGGGGGGGGGGGGGGTAATGTATCCCACAATGCAGTGTGCTTAGCAAATTAACTGATTATTTAATCATATTTCTCGACTCCTTATGAATGGCATGCTAGTGTACTATTTCTGCAGTCTGTAGGGTTGTCTAAAATCAACAATGCTGTGCTCAGTTTAAAAGCACAAATAAACAAATCAACAAAAAAGTGCATTAAAAAGAAAAAAGATTTTAAAAAGCAATAAATAAACTGACAAAATATAAAAAATGCGAAGGTTTTTCATAGCACACTTTGATACTGTTTCATATACTACAGTAGTTTTGAAGTATGCAAACATAAAGTAGTATGCATTACGTTCAGCACATTTACAGACCAGAGTTGCCAAGTCCGCTTTAATACGCAACTTTGGGATTCTTCCTTTTTTTTTAAACTGCGTGGAAGAAGAAAAAAAAAAAAAAAAAAAAAAAAAAAAACACGTCACGGGTAGCAGTTATTCGGGTTCATTAAAAAAAAAAAAAAAAAAAAAAAAAACCTTGGTTACTTGTTAGGAAAATATATATATATATTTACATTTATGTACACTGTCTATAAATATGAAAAAGAAGAGGGAACGCTAGTGTTAGAGGGTCTTTTTAAAATAAAAAGAAAAGAAGATAGAATAGAAAAACGAATAGAGAATGCTAGTATTAGAGACTCTTTTTTTTTAAAGAACCAAAGTAGTAAGTATAGCAATAGAAAAAGAGTGTAAAGTGTTAAGAGAGCTGTATAAATAAATAAAATAGAATCAAATACCCTAAGTGAAAAGAGTGGTTCATGTTTAATATGTTGCAGGCTCGTTTTAAATAATATTGAAGGTAATAAAATATCAAATAATATTGTGCTTGTTTTTGATGTCGCGGTTGCTTATTTTGTCTCGCGAGAGTTGGCTACAGTGATGCGACACAGTCCACACAACGCAATAAGAAGTACGTCATACCGCTGATAGCGGGAGTTTCATTCAAGAGGAAGCGATTATCAGTTCTGTGCTTCGTGAGGAACTTTCATCGCTATAAACTCCCCCCTGAGAACTTTTGACCTGGTTAAGCACTCGCCTGATCGGAAAAACAGTTTCCGCTCCTCTGGTCTGCTGTGGACCCCGAGTTACGTCAAAAACTGGTACTGAGGAAAATATTACCGCGAATCCAGTCGTGCAAAAGTGCCCAAACAAATAAACCTCAATTACAGATTCTTAGATGAACTTGAGTCGAGAGTAAACAGCGGTAGTTATCAGAAACCAGTGCAGATTCGTGTGTTACAGTGTAATGTTGTGTGTATTAGTTCTTGTGTGTAGTATTTTACATGTATTATAAGTGTGTATGTATGTAGTTATGCAGAATTATGCTGTGTGATTTTATAGACAGTTTCATTGTTCTGGACTCACTCGACATGTCTGTAGATTGTGATCCGGTTTGATCCAAACTCTGCTGCTGATGAAAAGATGATGATAATCAAGTGTAATGACAGCCTAACGGTAGGTAGTTTAGGTGTTTAATATCAGCCGAATAACTGCTTAAGGTCTTCCGTTAATCCAGATTCAACTCGTTGATAAACTCGGGAGTAGATTCTGAGCGTTCAGGAGCTTTGAGAAAAATTCGCCCGAAAGATGGAGTCACGTTTAAAGGGACCGCGATACATTTACACGCGGGACCAATCAGAACGGGATTTAAATCGAAAGTGTTTAGGTTAGAACCTACTATCGCTGGTGTACAGGTACGCGAGAGTTATTTTAAAACAGTAAATCGATAAATAACTTGTATAAGCTGTGTCAGTGTTTTAAGAGTGAAAGTAGATGGTGTCTGGGCTCTGTTTCATTCTGTCGAGCACCAGCAGGAGATGCTGTTCAGTTTCCCTTCAATTTCAGAGCAAGCCTACTTCATTGCCGTTTTCCAATATTTTAAATTCATCATTTCGAATCCATCATACACACACAAAAAGACGGCGAGACTCATATATTTCTTAATACTTTTTTTAAATATATTAAATTATATATGTACTGTAGTTTACTGCCAGATTTGATGATATTCACAGAATGAACCTTAAACATCCTTAAACATCATGTATAGATACATGTTGCTGTAAAGGTTTAGTCTTTTATTTGCAGGGTTTTTGTTGTTGTTGTTGTTGTTTTGCCATGTTTCCTGCTCTTCCTGACGTCCTGTTTGGTTCTGTGTTGTCTTTGTAGTCAGTTGTTCATGTTTGACATGATCTATGTTGTGTTTGTTAATTCATGTCGTTAATTTTTATTTTTATTATTTTTTTTTTAAATCCAGGTCATAATCCTAAAATAACTTTTTTTTTTTAAATGGTTATTATCTCAATCAAAAAAAAAAAAAAAAAAAAAAAAAAACTACAAACAACTACAAACAGTCGCTACTATCTCACAATATTACAACAATCCTGTCACATTTATGGCAGATAACATCACAAAACCCATGTTGACCCTGCTGACAAAAACAATAGAAACCATCACAGAAATTCAAATGAGTTTTTTTCAACTTTTAACCATTAAATAATGGTTCCCTGTAGTGTGTTTTAGGACATATTACATTAGGATTTAGTGGCTTTAACAAAGATTAGAAGTTGACCAATTAACAGTAGAGACCAACAAGCATAATTAAAGTTTCCATTATAACCAATACAATTTTAATTATAACCAGTATAACCATTGCAAATTATGTAATGGTTTCTATTTTTTCTTCAACAAAGGATTGAAATCAATGTATTATTGCATGAACTAAAATACCTAAAATCTACATAAAAAAGAGCAGAATGCAAAATGTATATGACAATTATAAACATAAACCTAGAATCTAGAAACCTGAAACAGAATTCTTTAATTTGAGCATTCATCTCTCGCTCTCTCTCAATTTTCAATTTCAATTTCAATTTAGTTGAGCTTTATTGGCATGACAAAAACTGTACATTTGTATTGGCAAAGCAGTTGCAGCTGGGCTGCTTACAAATAGTGCACATATGTTTTAACAGAAAGAAAAAGAATAATAGTAATAATAAAAATATATAAAAATTATTAAATTTGTAGTGCAAAATGAATTAGTGTATGTAAGTGTATAAGTTAGAAATAAAATAAGATAAAGTATTAGATTTACAGAGGCAAAATATACATCTAAGTAATATAACAGAGTAATATGGCATAACAAAATCTACATGTGCTGGAAACATCAGATCAGGGCTGGTTGAGAGTTTTCTCTTCTCTCGTGACAGACAGACACACATTGAGCAGCAAACACACAGCAGTTCTTGTGTTCTCCAACAGATATGACAGTTTCTCCTGGTTTGAAAGAGTTTTAAATGTCTGTTGGATATGCTGTATTTTATCATTGAACACTGTCCGTATGTCCGTGTATTTGGAGCTTTCTGTTAGGAAGTGCAGTTCTGTTTCCATCTGATTCAGATCACAGTGTGAACATAGTCTCTGCTCCGGGGAAAGCCATGTTTTTCTGTCTGCCCGTCTCTATCATCAGCTTGTGTCCGCTGAGTCTGTATCTGGTGTGACGGGAGGAGCAAACAACAGACACAGTGGGTGTGTCGTCAGGCCTCGGAGAGGTTTTTATTATCAGAAAATAAACCAAAAGAGGGAATAAAGTGTCCAAAAGGGGAAGAGTGTCCAAAACAAACAGGGAATCTGGTGTCCTCGTTGTGCTGCGGGGTTCGTGTGGGTCGGGCAGTGTTCATGGAGAAAGGGTCCAGGTAAGGGGCGGAGTCCGGCGGTCGCACGCGCTCCCCTCTCCGGTCCGGGGCGCGAGGGGCAGCGGCTTCTTCTAGCGGCCGCATCCTTCTCATTGGCCGCAACGCTTACCGGGGATAGACGGCCTGGCATTCTGGCCTGATGGCCGTGTAAACAGGTGCGGTCCTCATCCGGACCGTGGGTCCAGCAGCTCACATCTCTGGTGGTGCGGGAGTCCCTCAACGCACCCTTCCTGGACCCACGAGGACACCAGTGTGCATGCACGGGGAAGAGAGCGGTCTCCCGAGGAGAGGCGCGATGGGTTTTTAAACAGCGGCGGTGATGAGGCTCCATTTCCTTCAGGTGTGCCCCATCACACACTGCTAGCCCTGACTCGTCCAGCACCCCTCCTCTATCACACACCCACTCCTGTCGGGAGCCTGGTGAAGGGCGGCGATTAAGGACGGGGTGCCGATAATAATCAGGGAGGAGGCATCTGACTCGTCACACTGGTCAGCATGCTTCTCAGTTTCTTATCTGACACTGTGTAAAGATACTCTGCCATACTCTACTCTCTCTTTAGGGCCAAATAGCATTGCATTTTACTCTGTTGTTGTGTTTGGGTTTGCTCTCTCTCTCTCTCTCTCTCTGTGTGTGTGTGTGGGGCATGTTAATCAAACTAATCACCTTATAGGCTACTTCATTTACTCTATTTTCTAACTCAATTTCTCTCAAATGTAACCCGTTGTATGAAGAAAATTACAAAATGTATATTTTCGTTTGTGGGGTCTGAGTCATAATAGCCAAATATAATGTTTCTCATATGTACAGATTTTTTTTTCTAATGAAGGTTAACAAACAAATTATTCCAAAAGAAAAATCACAGGTGGAACATAAATCAGATTCTTAAGAAATAAAGATCATATTTTATCATTTTTGGCTTTCGACTCAGAGGAACAAATTTGACCAACAGGAGTATCACAAGGTTTAGGATGCAGTAGATACTAAGGAGTAATTACAGTTTTTAAAAAGCATACATAAACAAGAGGGGATAGCTCCCAAAACTATAGCAAATTATTTTGGGGTTATTGGTATTTGGGAAGAAATTCTGAGTACCTGAACAAAAGACCTTGCTCATTAAACAACTGCTCCACCAAAATAAAACAATTACTGAACCAACTGTCATACAAATTGTATTATTCTTAAAATGTTCTTATTGTTCCAAATAAAACATCTTTGCGGTGAAAAGTTATGCTTATAAATTAGTGTCGATGATGATAGGAAGATGAATGATGGATGGATTTTTTGGTGGGGTTTTTGTATATATTATTTTAAAATTTAGGGGAAATTGATTGCAACAAGTTTTGTGAAAAAAAGTTTTGGGAAACCATTCCAAATAGAAGATGGTTTGGCTAGATATTGGTTCAGCCAATTAATTTGAAATGTATTGTTGTGAGAATAAAAATCAACAAAATTCAGACCACCATTTGCGTTTAATTTGATTGATTTTCTCAAATAATGAGATTTATTTTTCCATAGCAATTTTATTAAAACCTCATTAATTAATTTAGAAGTGGGCTTATCCACAAACAGAGACTGAGCAGTGTAGGCCAAACAAGACAGAACCTTTGTAACCAGCAATTGCATATTTTGTGTGTGTTTTGGTAATAATAGGTTTGAAGTTTGCTGTACATCTATATTCATCTTAAGTAATTAGTATACCAAGATATGTTACCCTATTCCTCAACTTAAGACAGCAATCTTTAATTGGAAGCAATTCGCATTTATAAAAGGGGTCATATGATGTTGCTGAAAAGAACACGCAGTGCCTGCAAGGTCCCCCTGCTCAAGAAGACACATGTACAGGCCTGTTTAAAGTTTGCCAAAGAACATCTTAATGATTAAGAGAAGGCTTGGGAGAAAGTGCTGTGGCCAGATGAGACCAAAATTGAGCTCTTTGGCATTAACTCGACTCGCCATGTTTAGAGGGAGAGAAATGTTGACTATGACCCCAAGAACACTATCCCTACAGTCAAGCGCAGAGGTGGAAACATTATGCTTTGGGGCTGTTTTTCTGCTAAGGGTACAGGACAACTTTACCGCATTGAGTGGCAAATGGACGGGGCCATGTGCTGTAAAATCGTGGACAAGAACCTCCTTCCTTCAGCCAGAACACTCAAGATGGGTCATGGATGGGTCTTCCAGCATGACAATGACCCGAAACATACCGCCAAGTCAACAAAGGATTGGCTCAAGAAGAAGCACATTAAGGTCATGGAGGGGCCGAGCCAGTCTCCAGACCTCAATACTATAGAAAATCTCTGGAGGGAGCTGAAACTTTGAGTTGCCAAACGACAGTCAAGAAACCTTAAGGATTTTAAGAGGATCTGTAAAGAGGAGTGGCTCAAAATCCCTCCTGAGATGTGTGCAAACCTGATGACCAACTACAAAAAATGTATTACCTCTGTGCTTGCTAACAAGGGTTTCTGCACCAAGTACTAAGTCATTTTTGCTTGGAGATCAAATACATTTACATTTACATTACATTTAGTCATTTAGCAGATGCTTTTATCCAAAGCGACTTACAAATGAGGACAATGGAAGCAATCAAAAACAACAAAAGAGCAATGATATATAAGTGCTATAACAAGTCTCAGTTAGCTTAAACGCAGTACACGTAGCAAGGGCTTTTAAATAATATAATAAATAAAAAGAAAACAGATATAATAGAAAAAGAATAGAGCAAGCTGGTGTTAGAGGTCATTTTTTATAATTGTATAATAAATGAAAAGAAAATAGATAGAATACAAAAAGATTAGAAAGGTAGTTAGATTTTTTATTTTTTTTTAAATAGAATTAGAATAGTGAGTGAAAAAGTTAGAGGGTCAAATAAAGATGGAAGAGATGTGTTTTAAGCCGATTCTTGAAGATGGCTAAGGGACTCAGCTGCTCGGATTGAGTTGGGCAGGTCATTCCACCAGGAGGGAACATTAATTTAAAAGTCCGTAAAAGTGACTTTGTGCTTCTTTGGGATGGCACAATCAAGCGACGTTCACTTGCAGAACGCAAGCTTCTAGAGGGCACATAAGTCTGAAGTAATGAAGTTAGGTAAAGGGGTGCAGAGCCAGTGGTGGTTTTGTATGCAAACATCAATGCCTTGTATTTTATGTGAGCAGCTATTGGTAGCCAGTGCAAATTGATAAACAGAGGTGTGACGTGTATTCTTTTCGGCTCATTAAAAATTTATCTTGCTGCCAATTGTAAAGGTTTGATAGAACTGGCTGGAAGACCTGCCAAGGGAGCGTTGCAATAGTCTAGCCTGGACAGAACAAGAGCTTGAACAAGGAGTTGTGCAGCATGTTCTGAAAGAAAGGGCCTGATCTTCTTAATGTTGAATAAAGCAAATCTGCAGCACCGGACAGTTTTAGCAATGTTAAAAGTTTTAGCAAATACTTATTTCACTCACTGAAATGCAAATCAATTTCTAACCTTTATATAATGTTTTTTTTTTCTTTCTGATTTTTCTTGGTATTCTGTTTCTATACATTTAAATAAACTTACCATAAAAATTACAGACCCTTCATTTCTTTCTAAGTGGGCAAACTTACAAAATCAGCAGGGGATCAAATCACAGGTGATGGTGGGGGTGCTGAGGGTGCTGCAGCACCCCTTGTTTTTTTTTTTTTTTTCTCCCTGTGGGCAACTGTTTAATAATTGAAAAATAAAAAAAGGTTTCTATTTTACACTATTTTGCCCCCTAACGATTGAAAGATTTTACTAAATATTTGTTAATTTATAATGTTTTCAACTCAAAAATTAATATGCACATAATGTAGGTAATTTAATATATTTTACTGTTATTTATTGTAACTGTCTTGTAACTACTTTATTGTAATTAATAAATAAAATCAAACTTACTAATAGGCTTTCCCAATCTTATTTGCGTAAGAAGTTGGCTCATGACAAATCTGCATTTTAGCGGATAATAGCCTATGCTTGCCTCTTAACCTGGCTTACACATAACACACTAACTCATTTCTAATATTCAGATCTGTTAAAGAATTTTTAGACTGCATTAATTAGGACAACCAGAACTGGGAACACTTCCAATAACACACAATGTACTTGCTACATTGTTAGAAGAATGGCATCTACACTAATATTAGTCTGCTTCTTTCTTAATCTAAGGTCACCGTAGCCAACAGATCCAGTCTGTATCCAGATCAGATGGTCACTACAGATCCAGTATGTATCTAGCCCAGATGGTGGATCAGCACTTGTCTCCTAGACGCCCACCGGGACAAGACCACAGGAACCAGTTATGTCTGGCCAGAGGAAACCTGCCATCCCCCATGCCGCCATCACCCCCCAGACCCACCCTCCCCCTCCCCCAACGAATGAGCCTGGTTTCTCCCAAGATTTTTTCTCCATTCTGTCACCGATGGAGTTTTGGTTCCTTGCTGCTGTCGCCTCTGGCTTGCTTAGTTGGGGACACTTAATATCCAGTTATATCATCAACTTAATTGCACAGATACTATTTAAACTGAACTGAGCTGGATGATGAAATCAACAAATTCAATGATGAACTGCCTTTAACTAAAAATTGAGTGTTTACTATTGTCATTTTGCATTATTGACACACTATTTTTCTATTTAATACTGTAAAGTGCTTTGACACAAACTGTATTGTTAAAATCACCATGGATAAATAAAGGTGATATGCCATTATTTATGCATTGAACCATTTAAACATGAGAATTACCAACACGTTCTCACTCCCAACTCGTCACATACTGAAGCTTGCTCAGGACCCCTTGGCGTCGCTTTTTTCGACGTGCAGTGTCCTCCATTGTTTTCAGTTGTTTGTCTTAATTTAATGGTTTGCATGCATTTGTAAAAAAATATAATTAATTTGATATAAATGTATACTTTCATTGGAGCACCTAACCCCACCCCTAGCCAAAACCTACCCACTTCTGAACAATATAAAACATGTAACAGGCAAATATAAGTACAGTCGCAGGTAATGATGTGATGTACACAGGTACAGCTAACAATGTGAGAATGTTGTTCATTGATCTCAGTTCTGCATTTAACACTGTAATCCCCATCCAAGCTGATCTCCAAGCTCAGCCAGCTTGGAATCAGCACATCCCTCAGCAACTGGATTCTAGATTTTCTGACTAACAGACCTCAGTCAGTAAAGTTAGATAGCCTCTCCTCCTACCTCATTACCCTGAACACTGGTGTTCCACAGGGCTGTGTAATGAGCCTTCTTATTTACTCCTTGTTCATCCATGACTGCGTACTTGTTTATGGCTCCAACACCATAATCAAATTCGCAGGTGACACCACGGTGGTAGGTCTGATCAAAGATTATGGTGAGTCAGCCTACAGCAGGGTTGGTAATTGTTTATGGTTGCGATAGGATGTTCTGATTAGTTTGTCTCCAATCCTAATCAAACAAACCTGAAGCAACTAATTAAGGTCTTCAGGATCACTTAAAAATTAAAGGCATGTGTGTTTGATTAGGGTTGGAGCTAAACTTTGTAGGACAGTCGATCGCCAGGAGCAGGGTTGGGCACCCCTGGCCTACAGGGATGAGGTGCAGCACCTGGCTGTGTTGTGTGCCACCAACAATCTGGAACTAAACAACCAGAAGACAAAGGAGATCATTGTGGACTTCAGGCAGACTTGTTGCCATGAACACACCCCCATCTACATCAGTGGAGCTGTAGTAGAGTATGTGTCGAGTTTCAAGTTCCTTGGCATCCACATCTCTGATGACCTCACCTGGTCCCTAAACACCTCCACCCTGGTCAAAAAGGCACAGCAGCGCCTTTACTTCTTACAGAGCCTTAAGAAAGTTCACCTGAGTCCCAGGATCCTAGTGGAATTCTACCGCTTTACCATTGAGAGCATTCTCACAAACTGCATCTCAGTATGGTACAGCAATTGCTCTGCATCTGACTGCAAAGCACTCCAGCGAGTGGTGAAAACTGCTCAATGGATCACCGGCACCCAGTTAAATACCACTGAGAACGTTTATCACAAGCGCTGCCTGGGCAGGGCAATGAACATCATCAAGGATGCCTTTCTCCTAGGCTCAGGAAGAGTAGTAGGCTCAGGAAGAGCTTCTTCCCCGAGGCTGTGACCCTTCTGAACTCCACACCACCGATCTAACCTGCACCTGCTTTCTTACTGCACTGGTCACAGTACTTTAAATACATGTATTTGCACAAGTCATATTTTGCACAGACTATACATTGTTCAAGCTATTTCACTATAAACTGCCTAACTTTGTTACTGTACAAAGCACAGTAAACTATATCTATAAAAATAGTATTACACTACTGATATTTTACATAGAATACATTGTTTAACAATTCTATTGAACCAACTGTATTTATTACCACTGTTCTTACGTTGCTGCTGTTCATATTGTACATATAATCCTACATTGCATTCCTATTGATATTGTGTACAAACTATGCTTAATATGGCATATAGCAACTCCACTGTACATTCTGTAAATCATAGTTTCACCTACTCTGCACTTACAGGTGCATCTCAATAAATTAGAATGTCATGGAAAAGTTCATTTATTTCATTAATTCAACTCAAATTGTGAAACTTGTGTATTAAATAAATTCAATGCACACAGACTGAAGTAGTTTTAAGTCTTTGGTTCTTTTAATTGTGATGATTTTTGGCTCACATTTAACAAAAACCCACGATTCACTATTTCAACAAATTAGAATATGGTGACATGCCAATCAGCTAATCAACTCAAAACACATGCAAAGGTTTCCTGAGGCTTCAAAATAGTATATAAGTAAATGATACTTATTATAAGTAATAAGTAAAACGTAAGGTTTTAATCGTTAAAAATGATCCAAGACTGACGTAAGGCTTCTTCTGGCAGCATATTTTAAATTTGCACACAGACTGCAGCACACAGCATCTAAGCTTTCAGTGTTGTTTCAGCAACAGCAGGGACACTCAGAGTCTGTGGCAGGGGATACAGACCATTACGGACTACAAGCCCTCACCGTGGACCTGTGACAGCATCATCTCCCTGCTGAACGAGCTGAACACCTTCACTCGCTTTGAGGCACAAAACAGCACCACTGCACAGAAGGTTCCACCTCCTCCCGGCGACCAGGTGATGACGCTGTCCCCAGACAGTGTGAGGAGATCCCTCAGCAGGATCAATACACACAAAGCTCCGGGACCTGACAACATTCCTGGGCGTGTACTGAGAGACTGTGCAGTGGAACTCACTGATGTCTTCACAGACATTTTCAACATCTCGCTAAGTCAGGCTGTCGTCCTCACATGCTTCAAAGCTACCACCATCATTCCAGTCCCGAAGAAAGTCATCTCTATCCTGCTTCAATGACTAACCATCCAGTTGCACTTACCCCTATTCTCATGAAGTGCTTTGATGGTTAGTCATGCACCACATCAAGTCTACCCAACCCCCAAGGTGAGCCACCTGCAGTGACAACAATCTCTCTCTGAATGTGAAGAACATGAAGGAGATTGTTGTTGATTTCAGGAGAGTGCACACTCGACATGTTCCTCTGACCATGGTGCGACTGTGGAGAGGGTGAGCAGCACTAAGTGTCCATTGGAGATCCAGGCCAGGACCACCAGACTGAAGGACAGCTTCATCCATCAGGCTGTCAGGAAGCTGAACTCCCTCCGGACCTTGCCCCCTCCACCCTCTCTCTTTTGCCCCACGCACCTCTGAGCTCTGCCCCTCTGCACCCCCACCCCCCCAAGGCCCTTCCACTCCCCCTCCCAAATATACACACACACTGACTTGCACCAGTCACTTTGTGCAGCATTAGACTGCTCATTACCTCATTCAGCATTGTACAGCAAACTACCTCTGAAAGTTAATTAAAGACTGTTCTTTGAGCTCTTCGTCACTTTAACAGACTAATAAGCTCTTTTTGCACTACACTCATTATATCTTCACAGTTGTTTATATCACTGGTTTGCACTCTAACTGCCATGTGCCCTTACGCCACTTTTTTTATCTCTCTTTGTCTTTTTTTCTTTTTACAATGTACTTATTTGTATATTGTATAGGTTGTATTTTATTTATATTTAAACTGTATTTATCTGTATTATGTCTACTGTTAGTTTTAAGTGTTAACTATGCACCAAGGGCCTGAGAGTAACGCAGTTTCAATTCTCTGTATGTATGTGCTGTACATGTGGCAGAATTGACAATAAAGTAGACTTTGACTTTGACTTTACAGTGGACGGAGATGGCAATCATGTCTGTTCCTCACAAATCAATCGTTTTGCATCGGAAGACTTGGAATATTAATACTTTTTGAATAAATTATGACTGTAGTTATCAAGTCAAGTTCAAGTCAAGTTGAGCTTTATTTTCATTCCGCTACATATGTGGACATACAGTGGAACAAAATGTTGTGTCTCGCAGGACCACGGTGCTACATATAAAGTAAAAGTGAAAGTCGTGACATTTGCCAAGTATGGTAACCCATACTCGGAACTGGTGCTCTGCGTTTAACCCATCCAAGTGCACACACACAGCAGTGAGAAGTGAACACACCGTGAACACACACCTGGAGCAGTGGGCAGCTATATCCAGCGCCCGGGGAGCAACTGGGGGTTCAGTGCCTTGCTCAAGGGCACTTCAGCCATGGGTATTGAGGGTGGAAGAGAGCGCTTTTCATTCACTCCCCACCCACCTACAACTCCTGCCAGCACCGAGACTCATTACAAGTCCATTTCTCTAACCATTAGGCCACAGCTGCCCCTATACAACATACAACACTAGACGTAAGAACAATTTTTAGACCTACATAGCTAACTATCTGAAGTGGTAACCTAACTATACATTTACTATAAATAATTGACTATACATACACATAACCTAAGACAGACTATACAAGTACTTTACATAATGACTGTGCATGATATTGTGCAAAAGAGGTATTCAAGGTTAAGAAGCAAGCAGTGAAGTATGATTTGTTGTGCATTCACAAGTAAACATTTGCTATCTTTTTAAGTCTTTGTAACATGGAGTGTTTATAAGAAAGTGTCTGGTGCGTATATAGAGGAAAGAGTGTGTTTTTCTACAGGTGGTTTGTCCAACCCACCCACCTGTGTGTAGCACACTCAGAATTGCACAAAGTTCTTGAGGTTTTCAACAGTTTTCACGTGGTGCATATGGTGTAATGGGGTGGGATGGGTGGGGGGGGGGGGGGGGGTCCTGGTTTCAGGAGCTACCTGTAGGGTTGTGGATGAGGTTTCAGTCGGGGGTGAGGTGATTAGAATTGAGGGCTCCCACAGCCTGGGGGAAAAAGCTGTTGGGCAGTCTTGCAGAGTGGGCCCTGATGCTCCAGTACCATCTTCCTGATGGTAGGAGATGGAACAGACTGTGAAAGGGATGGTTGGTGTCCTTCACAATGCTGTTGGCTTTGCTGGAGCAACGTGTAAGGAAAATGTCCAGAATGGAGGGGAGAGGGGCACAGATGATCTTTGCAGCTATGTTTACTGTCTGCTGTTGGGTCTTGCGGTCAGCAGCACTGTGGTTCCTGTACCAGACAGTGATGCTGCTGGTCAGCATGCTCTCAATGGTTCCCCTATAGAATGTGGTGAGAATGAAAGGAGGGAGACTTGCTCTTGGTGGCCCAGGTGAGGTCTTCTGTTATGTGCACCCCCAGGAATTTAGTGCTGCTGATTCTCTCTACAGTCGAGCTGTCGATGGTCAGTGTGGGGTGGTCAACAGTGTTTCTTCTGAAGTCCATCACAATCTCTTTTGTCTTACACTGAGGGAAAGGTTGTTTCCACTACACCATTCAACCAGTTGTGCCACTTCCTTTCTGTAGGGTGTTTCATCACTGTTGCTGATGAGACCTACCACAGTTGTGTCATCAGCAAACTTGATGATGTGGATGGAATGAAACTTGGCCAGTTGCAGTCATGGGTCAGCAGCATGAAGAGCAGCGGGCTAAGCACACAGCCTTGTGGAGCACCTGTGCTCATTGTGTGTGGTGCTGCTGGAGGTGTTGTGGCCGACACGGACTGACTGAGGTCTACTCGTTAGAAAGTCCAGGATCCAATTACAGAGGGAGGTATTTAGGCCCTGCAGGTTTAGTTTGTTGATCAGCTGTTATGTTGAATGATGAGCTGAAGTTGATGAACAGTATTCTAACATAGGAGTCTTTGTTTTCTAAATGGTAAGAAACCAGGTGGAGGGTGGAGGAAATGGCATAGTCCGCGGAGCAGTTTGGATGGTATGCAAACTAGAGTGGGTCAAGTGTGTTGGGGAGATTGGATTTGATATGGTGCAAGACTAACCTCTCAAAGCACTTCATCATGATTGGGATCAGTGCTATTGGACTATAGGCATTCAGGCAGGTCACAGGTGACTTCTTTTGTACTGGTATGATGGTGGTGGACTTGAGACATGTGGGAACAACTTCTTGGTTTAGTGAGATGTTAAAGATGTCTGTTAAAACATCTGTCAGCTGTTCAGCACAGTCTCTCAGTACCCGGCCTGGTATGTTATGAGGACCTGCAGCTTTGCGCGGATTAACCCTATATAGGGTCTTCCTTACATAAATCGACTGGAGACAGGACAGAGTGCCCTGGTCATTGGGAGGTGTGGGCAGTTTTTGTGCAGGTTTGTCATTCTGCCTTTCAAAAACCGTGCATAATAACTCATTGAGTGTATCTGGGAGCGATGTGTCATCATCACAGGCCTGTGGCAGGGGCTTGTAGTCTGTGATGGTCTGAATAGTTTGCCACAGACTCCGCGTGTTTTTGATGTCAGTAAAGTGATTATTGATTTTTTTTTTTGTGCATACAACCGTTTGCTTTCTTAATGCCATGGGACAGGTTGGCACTTGCTGTTTTGATGACTGCTTTGTCTCCCGATCTGAATGCGTCATCTCGGGTCTTTAGCAGCCCACGAACCTATGCTGTTATTCATGGCTTCCGGTTGGCATGTGTGGTGATGTTCTTGATGACGGTCACATCATCAATGCACTTTTTCATGTAGGCAGTCACTGTTTCAGTGTACTCTTGCAGGTCTGTGTGGTCATGGTAGGTGGCTACCTCTTTAAACATGTTCCAGTCTGTGTCCTGGAAGCAGTCCTGTAGTGCTGAGGTAGCATCATCTGGCCATACTGTGATATCTTATATCTGCCTGTTATATCTTGTGGTTTATTGACAAATGGTAGGTTTAGGGGCAGGTATTGGGTAACATGCTCATAAATGTGTAAATAGTGTAATATAAATAAAACTGTTGTGACTGTTTATATTGAAAAATCACACCCCAAAATATATGCAATAACGGCAATATTATTACACAATATATAATTTAATCATGACAATTAAATTCCCAGTGCCTTTTGTGTCAGCATATTGATGCCAAGGTTTTCTTATTTAAAGCAATGGAAGACCCTGCACATCGAAAAATAATTCTAAAGGGTTACCCTGTGTGTCAAAAAGTGCCGCCTAAGGGTCTTGACCAAGCGTCAATATGTGACGAGTGAGAATGTGTTGGAATTACAGTGTAAGCTAATTATAACACAAATCAAATATCAAAACACATTGATCTAGGCTTCTACACTTCTTCAGAAGAAAAGACCATGGTAAACTCACATGTGCTTCAAAGAGTTATTTTGCTCAGATTCGCCAAAATACCAAAGTCTGGCTAGAGTAGCAACACTGATAAATGCAATACATGTCATTTACTGAATATAGTGTTACCAAAGCTGAACATGTTGTGTTCTGCTATTTATATCTAATGTGGTTTGATCTGTTGTCTTGAGAAACAGCTTCGACATCAGCATGTTTATTATTAGATGAATGCGGTCAGTGTATCTGACAGTAGTTTGCAGACCTAATTTTCTCTACTGAACTAAACATTCTGACTTCCACTCCATACAAAAAATCATATGAAAATATGAGAGAACACTTTTATACACACAGTTCTAGCAGGTGATCTGTTCCTGGTTTATAAAGCCATTAGAGAAACTCTGAAATCAGTCTGAGAAGAGAAATATTTGAGAAATGATCGACAAACAAGCTGAAGACATTTACAGGAGAGACTAGAGCCAAACACTCTCAGCATCGCATCCAAAACAGCTGCTTTAAGACACTTTTAACATGTTATGGTCAGTTTATATTTGTTGAAAATTATGCTATTGATCTCCAGGAAGCTGTGGTCTACTCTAGCTCAAATGAGCTGGACGGTCACACACAACAGCACTGAATAAATAGATGGTTATTTAGCTGACAGTAAAGTTTCACATCACTTTACTACAGAGCAGCCTCACATCAGCTTATCTGTCCTTTCATTACTGAACCAGTTTGTCTTTTCATATTTGTGGACTGAATCTCTTGAAGATGTTTGACAGATTTTGGCTCTGTTTGTGTTTGTGGCAACTGAGTGGTGAGTTTGAAATGTGTATTTTATTCAAATATGTTTGTTAGTTTTTCTACATAAATGTATTTTATATAAAAACACTGAAGCACAAACAGCAGCAGATTTAGTTTTAGTCGTAAAGTGATTCTCATCTGAAGTGTTTTCTGTGTGTGATGTTGTGGAGATCAACTTCAGTTCCTGCATCAGCAAATAAGAGTTTTATTCAAAATCACCACAGAGATGCAGTTATTAATCAATTTTGTTGTTTGGATATTATTGGTCTCCGATTTAAATTTCAAACTGTTTACTTCAGTAAACCATCATGAAGTTATTTTAAAGTCTTCAACCGTGACAAACTCTGTTTGTGTTTGTTCTTCAGGTGTGTTTGCTGATTCAGATGCAGTGAAGTCAGTGACTGTGATGCAGGGAGATTCAGTCTCTCTACAGACTAACACTGAACTACAGATAGATGATGTGATAATGTGGACATTTGGACTTTCAGAGACTCGTATAGCTGAAATCAATAAAGAGTATAGAATTTTCTCCACATATGATGTTCTTGATGGGAGATTCAGAGACAGACTGAAGCTGGATCATCAGACTGGATCTCTGATCATCACAAACACCAGAACCACAGACTCTGGACTTTATGGAGTGAAGATCATCAGGAACAGGACAGTAATCTCACACAGATTCAATCTTACTGTCTCTGGTAAGTCACAATTACAGTGTCACTTGTGATACCAGTTTTCATTAAAATATATTGTGAAGAGTGGGGTGGGGCCGAGAGCCATGGGAACGGAGCGAGGCCGGTGGAGTCCAATTCTGGTTGCTACTATGGGCTCAGTGCAAATAATATTTTCTACAGGTAACCAAATTATAAGCAATAGCAGGAAATAAATACAATACAACAAAGACACAAGTTCAATAAACTTTAAAACAGTTAAATAAACTGCTTTTCAGGTTTTTCAGCTCAGTCTAAAATAAATGTTAAGGTATGCTACAGAAATGTAATAATCAAATGTAAATAACTGTATAGTCTTCACTGTTTAAAACTAAATATAGATTAATAATTTTTGATGTTACAAAGGTTATTTAGTCAGAAAGCAGTGAGCACTTGTATTTTTCTTTGACAGCATTAGATTTATTATTAGTTTGCTTTTACTTTAAGAACCAATCACGGGTTTAATATACACATTCTTTCTGAACTGTTAACGTTAAGACATATGACTAAAAGACTGTGTTTACTAGGATATTGCCCAAAACGTGCATTTTGACGTAATTATGTATTGATCCATGCACAAAAAAAGCGGAAGATAGCTCAATTTAGTATTCGCGCGTGCGGCTGTCTGTGTGCGTGCACGCGCTTCAGATGTGTGCGCTGAAAACTTCTCACACAACGCTCGACTGTTGCACAAACAATCCCGAACGTCTTTTATGCTTCACCTTGTGCCTTTGAGCAGTCCTTATACCGAGTCCTGATCCGTGAGTTTGAGTGAGAATGCACGTGTTGGCGGTAATGCATAGACGGACATTATGTAAAAATGTAGACAGTGCAAATAAGCTGCCTATTTATATTACAGATATCGATATTTTACTTTTGCCATCGATGCATCGCAACGTCAGACATCATATCGATGTTTCGATCCATATCGATGAATCATTACACCCCTATAAAATATCTTTTAAAAATCTTTTTTTATTCAGTGACCCATAAAAATGTCAAAAGTGCTCAAATTGTGCTCGATACTGTATTTTTGAGCGGTGTGCAAATAGTGTGAGCATGTGACCGGGCCAGGCCCTGCGTCAGACTAAGGACAGCCCTGAACATATTAATAACACATGGATTTGTTTTCAGTGCCTTTCCCAATACACACATATGCATTGACCAGCTGTCTACTTTGAAGTGAAGTGAAGTGACGTGACATACAGCCAAGTATGGTGACCCATACTCAGAATTCATGCTCTGCATTTAACACATCCAAAGTGCACACACACACACACACCCGGAGCAGTGGGCAGCCATTTATGCTGCGGCGCCCTGGGATTGGGGGGTTGGGGGTTCAGTGCCTTGCTCAAGGGCACCTCAGTCGTGGTATTGCAGGCCCGAGACTCGAACCCACAACCTTAGGGTTAGGAGTCAAACTCTCTAACCACTAGGCCACGACTTCCCCTTTTGTAACGCTTTACTGTTATTTACAAAAGTGTGGGTGTGATTAAATGCCACGTGTTTGTTTTTGCTCTCTCTCTCTCTTTCTCTCTCTCTGCTCCATCTCAATGTAAATCTGTTGCTCATTTGTGAGAGTGTCTGGGGCGAAGAGGATATTGGGGCAGTTCAGAGTTTGCTAGGAGACACTTCTCCTCTGCTCCAGACTGAACTTTGTGCTTGTTTCTCATGTAGAGACAATAGCTGTGTATTAGCAGTGGCTAACTGACTTTCAGCAGGAACTGGTAATGGCAGGAACAGATTAACGCATGGGCCTACCAGCAGTGGCGCAAAAAGTGGGTATGCGCTATATGCAGCGCATAGGGGCGCCGCACCATGGGGGCGCCAAAGCGATGGTTAATTTTTTTTTTTAAATAATACAATTTATATAAAAAGTTATATATAAATAAAGTTATATAAATTTTAGGGGACTAACAGGCTAGAGTGGGCACCGGTGCCCTCATAAGATTCCATCATAGAATTTAGACATAGAAGGGTAATATCGCAAGTGGGCGGGGGGCGCCGTGAGCGCTGAGTGAGCCAGCAGTAAAGCTAGCCATGCATTATCACTGCACGATTTTCAAAGTAGTCGGGTCACTGTTCTTTTCACACTGCATGACTATCTTGGCCAGCATTCAGTTGCTGCTGTGTTCACACCACACGATGGATCAGTGACAGGAGGTTACACACTGCATGACTTTACAATAGGAAATATCGCAGACAACTCTGTCTGGTCCGCAAACTACGTTTCACACACCAAACACACGCGAGATGTGACAAGGGAAACAACGCGATATCAAGCATGCAAGACCGGAGTTCTCACGTGAGACTTGGGCTATCTCAGATGAAACGTCAAACAGACACGGGTGCTCCTGCCAAATTTCTACAAAATTTTCTTCCATTTCTTGGGTCCACATAGACCGAGAAGAAGGCTTTTTCTGAAACGTAGCCATGCTTGCTGATATTGTGGTCTATAACTCCTCCCCGAACTCCCCGCTGATCTGTATCTTGCTCTCTCATTGGCTGTCGGTCATCGCTGACGCAGTTTTCAGTCAGAACACTTTTCACACAGCATGATTTTGAATCGCCGACAGGTCCAGATATTTAGCATGCCAAATATCTCACGGGCATCGGTGACTCGTCGGCGATTCTCTCAGATCGCGTCTTTGCTCATTCACACTGCGTGATTGTCACTCGCGTGAACGAGCAACGATGTGCCTGTGATTTTCGGGCATTTGTCGGCGATTTCTCAAAACCTGTCGGCGAGCCAAAAACTGGGCTAAAATCGTGCAGTCTGAACGCGGCGAGTTGTCGTTGAAACTCGAAAAAGATGGATAAAGCAAAAAAGCTATCGGGGGCTAAAAATAGAAAAAGAAAGAGGGAAAAGGAGATGGCATGTCAGGGGATGAAACAGCAGCTAAATAAGTGGATGGTGAAAGGCAACAGGTAGGATTTAAAATGTGACGTCTATGCTTGGAGGCTTGCAAATACGTTATTCATTTTAACAGACTAGCTAGCGTTTGCTAACACTGGGAATGTAGCAGACAGAATATGTAGCTAGCTTAGAATATGCAAAACCGAGGCTTCTGAGCTGACAACTGAAAAATATAAGGTAGCATTTACAGTAAATGACAAGAATCTGGAAAACAACTTTAATATCTCTGGTTTACCATGGAATCATGCATAGATTTGCTACCAAACTTGGAGGCTTGCAAATATTAATGTTGACTGGCAAGTGTTTACTAACTTACTGCAAAATAATGTTGCTGAAATCTACATTTAGATTTTGGTTAAACCCTATGGTACCAATCCCATGCATGACATCTCAATTTTATTAAAGTAAAATAACAACTGGTAAATATAAGGTAGCGTGCACAATAAATGTCTAGAAGCTGGAAAACATTACTTATGCAATAAGGCTGGTTTCTCATGGAAACAAATAGAATTTTTTTTTTTTTGACCATTAGCTGTTTATGTTAGCTCAGCTGTGTTGTCAGATTACATCAGTTACATCTGCTGGGTGACATGTAAGCTGTAATTAGGGTCACATCTCTCTCTCTATCTTTAAAGATCTGTGCTATATATATATATATATATATAGGCCTATATATGTGTGTGTGTGTTTATGTGTATATATGTGTGTATATGTATGTGTGTGTATGTGTGTTTATATTATAGGCTTACAGTGGCTGTCTGTCTGATATACTTTAAAATAAACATTTACATTATCCTTTTTTAAGCCCATACATGATGATGTCCCGGCATACTTATTTATTTAAAAGATGGGGGGGGGGCGCCAATTTTTTTTTGCTGCATACCCCCCAACACTGGATAGTTGCACCCCTGCCTACCAGGCACGTGCCCAGGGCACTAGACCAGACGAAATACTGCTCCTACAGGAACGCAATTTCAACCGTGCCCCCTCAGGAGTTTAAGCAAAGTGGATTTTGAATGCAGCTTCCAACAGACCAAAAATGGCTGAATAATATATTTGATACGATTAGAACGTTCAGTGCGGCACAGCATCAGCTGCCAAATTCAAATATGCTTTCGTGCTTTGGCTGGCGCAGAGCCAGATGCATTTTTACAGTGCTGCGCATTATAACCAATCACTCACGATTCTGTTCAGCTTATGAATGCAATGGCCAATCAGAGGCATTCAGATAAGTCATCACTGAAAAGCCTGTGTTTCGTTCAGTGCGCACGCTCGCTGACTGAATGCTTGCTCTTTGGAGAATTCTCTCATCATAAACAAAGTGCTATGTGTGTATGATGTAGGAAGATATTCATTTCACAGTATAAAAAGCTTCAGTGATTATAATGGGAGTTTTTGAGAGTGCTTGAACTAGACAAAATCTAGACTAAAGTTAATATTCTTTGATAATGCAAATATTCTTTGCTCTCTTTATGTACAATAAAGTGTTATAATTAGTAACTAACAATGTTTTTATTAAATTTACGTTAAATACTAAGTCAGTCATGTTAAAAATATTCAAAGACATGACACCCATATCTAGTACAAGTTAAAAGAGGTGTTTTTTGCATAGGCTAATTAATAGATTACACTAATATTAGGCTACTTTTCCCATAGCCCATTATAGACAAACTAACATGATCTATAACGGTGCAAAATGTATTTACTTATATTTAAGAATCGTGATATTTTATGATATGGTTAACATATTTGGGAAAATTTTGAATAAAAAAGGAACGAAATTTCAACCGAGGGGGGCCTTTAATCGGTCCGTGCCCAGGGCACTGCTGTGTCATAATCTGTCCCTGGGTAATGGATATTGTTCCAGGTTGAGACTGAGCAAAAAAAAAAAAAAAAAAAAAACTCGCCTTTCATTTCCTTGTTACTTTTTTTTCTCATTCTTTTTTCTCATTGTTACTTCCCCTCCTGACCATACCAGATATAATTAAATTAACTTACACTGCAGCAGTTTTCGATGCACGAGTTCCTGTAGATGATGCATGATGGGATACGCTTAGTCTTGAATATCGCTCTGAAGCACTATTTGAGAAAGTGTGGGTTTAGTGTGTGTTGAGGACACTGAGTTTTGTCACTTTTTAGACCTGAGACCGAGACGGTCTTGTGCACACACTTCCTGTCTTTTTTTAAAGACTGGGAGTGTGGGTATTTGGATAGACCCTAACCTCCTTCTAATGTTAGTGAATTCTGAACTCACTAAACAATTAATAAACTAGTGTCTGTGTGCTCAAGGCATAAAACACACCCAAACCATCTCCATATAAGAGCTTTATGAACAAATCATTTGTAAACATTCATACCCAGATTTCATGCACACATTTTTGTGTTCATGCTTAGTGAATGAGACCCCAGTGTTTTACTGCAAGATACACATACATTTACTTATAACCGATAGAGGACCAAATGTTACATGATGTAGCTTCAATAATTTTTAACTCGTTATTCACATTATTTTCCCTAGTCCTTATAAACACACTGAAGCTCAAACAGCAGCAGCTTTAGTTTCCAGTTGTGACGTGCTTCTGATCTGAAGTAAAAGTGTTTTCTATGCATGACTTCAGTTCAGTTAGAAAACCATCAGAATTTTCTTTTAATCCTGTCTGTGAATGATATTTTAGCATATAACTATTTACTTCAATAAAAAAGTCTGTGACAAACTCTGTTTGTGTTTGTTCTTCAGGTGTGTTTGCTGATTCAGATGCAGTGAAGTCAGTGTCAGTGATGGAGGGAGATTCAGTCTCTCTACATACTAACACTGAACTACAGACACATGATGAGATCATTTGGACATTCAGACTTTCAGAGACTCGTATAGCTCACATTAATAAAGAGTATAGAATCTTCTCCACATTTGATGTTCTTGATGGGAGATTCAGAGACAGACTGAAGCTGGATCATCAGACTGGATCTCTGACCATCACAAACACCACAACCACAGACAATGGACTCTATGGAGTGGAGATCATCAGGAACAGGACACTGATATCATACAGATTCAATGTTACTGTCTCTGGTAAGTCACAATTACATTGTCACTTGTGATGCTGGTCTTCATATTTTTTTTTTAAAGATTTCTTTTAGTGCTGTCAAACTATTAATCGCATCCAAAATAAAAGTTGTTTACATAATATATGTGTGTGTACTGTTTGTAATAATAAAAAACAAACTTCACAATCATGGGAAGAAGTAGTGGTGGGAACCGGTGGACACTCAAATAAAACTTTAATAACCAAATAAAGATAAAACGGCGCGACAGCCCCTCATGGTCGACTGCTGCGCACAAACAAAAACCAAACCCCAAAATAAAGCCCAAGTCTGGTCCTCTCTCGTCCTTCACTGTCGTCGCTCCTCTTTTGTATCCTCCCAATCTCCTCCGTGGGACTCGAGACCGGTGAGTGGAGCAGGTGTCACTCATTTCCCAATCACTCCACCGGCCTCGCTCCGTTCCCACGGCTCTCGTCCCCGCCCCACTCTTCACAACTGTGTTTATTTATTATGTATATATAAATACACACATACAGTATATATTTTGAAAATATTTACATGTACATATTTATGTTCATATAATTTATATTATATTTAAATATGTTTAATATATAAACATATTTTTCATAAACATATACAAACCCGATTCCAAAAAAGTTGGGACCCTGTACAAATTGTGAATAAAAACAGAATGCAATGATATTTTATTCAGAATACAACATAGATGACATATCAAATGTTTAAACTGAGAAAATGTATCATTTTAAGGGAAAAATAAGTTGATTTTAAATTTCATGGCATCAACACATCTCAAAAAAGTTGGGACAAGACCATGTTTACCACTGTGTGGCATCCCCTCTTCTTTTTATAACAGTCTGCAAAATGTCTGGGGACTGAGGAGACAAGTTGCTCAAGTTTAGGAATAGGAATGTTGTCCCATTCTTGTCTAATACAGGCTTCTAGTTGCTCAACTGTCTTTAGGTCTTCTTTGTTGGATCTTCCCTCTTTATGATGCTTGCCCAAATGTTTTCTATGAGTGAAAGATCTGGACTGCAGGCTGGCCATTTCAGTACCCGGATCCTTCTTCTACACAAACCATGATGTTGTAATTGATGCAGTATGTGGTCTGGCATTGTCATGTTGGAAAATGCAAGGTCTTCCCTGAAAGAGACGACGTCTGGATGGGAGCATATGTTGTTCTAGAACTTGGATATACCTTCCAGCATTGATGGCGCCTTTCCAGATGTGTAAGCTGTCCATGCCACACGCACTCATGCAACCCCAATACCATCAGAGATGCAGGCTTCTGAACTGAGCGCTGATAACAACTTGGGTTGTCCTTGTCCTCTTTAGTCCGGATGACATGGCGTCCCAGTTTTCCAAAAAGAACTTCAAATTTTGATTCGTCTGACCACAGAACAGTTTTCCACTTTGCCACAGTCCATTTTAAATGAGCCTTGGCCCAGAGAAAAGGTCTGCGCTTCTGGATCATGTTTAGATATGGCTTCTTTTTTGACTTTTTAGCCGGCAATGGTGAATGGCACGGTGGATTGTTTTCACCGACAATGTTTTCTGGAAGTATTCCTGAGCCCATGTTGTGATTTCCATTACAGTAGCATTCCTGTATGTGATGCAGTGCCGTCTAAGGGCCCGAAGATCACGGGTATCCAGTATGGTTTTCCGGCCTTGACCCTTACACACAGAGATTGTTCTAGATTCTCTGAATCTTTGGATGATATTATGCACTGTAGATGATGATAACTTCAAACTCTTTGCAATTTTTTATCTGAGAAACTCCTTTCTGATATTGCTCCACTATTTTTTTTGCCCGCAGCATGGGGGGGAATTGGTGATCCTCTGCCCATCTTGACTTCTGAGAGACACTGCCACTCTGAGAGGCTCTTTTTATACCCAATCATGTTGCCAATTGACCTAATAAGTTGCAAATTGGTCCTCCAGCTGTTCCTTATATGTACATTTAACTTTTCTGGCCTCTTATTGCTACTTGTCCCAACTTTTTTGGAATGTGTAGCTCTCATGAAATCCAAAATGAGGCAAAATTTGGCATGACATTTCAAAATGTTTCACTTTCAACATTTGATATGTTATCTATATTTTATTGTGAATAAAATATAAATTTATGAGATTTGTAAATTATTCCATTCCTTTTTTACTCACAATTTGTACAGTGTCCCAACTTGGAATTGGGTTGTTACATGCATGTGTGTTTATTTATATATACTTAATAAATATACACAGTACAAACACATATTATGTAAACAAAAACTTTTATTTTGAATGTGATTAATTGTTTAGCAATTGGGAAAGGTCCTCAAGCCGGGATTCAAACTCGGGCCCACAAGGCTAACGGCACCGCCTTTTTATACCAATTTTACACAAATAATGAATATACATAAAACAAACCACTTAGTCATTTAAGATCACATACACATTATTTGATGCACTTTTTTCTCGTCGTTTTATTTAATCCGATTTACTTTAAACCTATTACAAATAAAACAGCTATAATGTTATTGACTGAGCTGCTCTCATGTTTGATGTTTTTGTTTCTCAGACTCTGTTAGCTGTTGTGATTCTGCTGAAGCTGTGATCCGATTGGTCGTCACTGCTCTGGTGGGCGTGGCTGCTGCCGCTGCTGTGGCTGTTCTGGTTTATGACATCAGATCCAGAAGAGCTGAATAGGATGTTTGATTGCTGCAGGCCTGCTCCAGGACACACAACTTTTTTATATTTTATATTTCTTGGTGGGTTTATATTTTCAAGTGAATGCTCAAAATATATTATTTAGGTAGCACTTTACAAAAATTAACACATTAATACACTTTAATACATTAACTAACATTGACTAATCAAACCATATTGTAAAGTGTTGCAATTATTTGTTATTAAAGTATATATGTGTTCTCAAAAACACTGTTAAATTAAACAGAAAAGCAAGCAAGTGAGCATGATTTGGCATGGCAGCCAATACAAATAATAACCGTTTCCTTACCTAAATCCTGCGTAAAGTGCATTCGGACCAGGCTCGGTCACAGAATAACATATGTGCTTCTGAAATTATTATCTTTTTTATATAGTGTAGTAGTTAGCTTTGTCTGTGTCCTACGTGGCCGCTTGTCAAGCTTGAAAAACACAAGTTTTATTTGAATTCTGAATATATTATCGTATGCAGCATGCAAAGAGTGCTCCCTTCAAATTTATTAAAAACAGTTGCTCATTCATTCACAATTTCATCACGAAGTAAAAAAAAAAAAAAAAAAAAAAAAACGAACGTGACCACACGATGAAACTTTTTTAAATGTCTTCGTTAGGAAGAAGTTATGAGCATGATAGAACTCAGCACTGGGCAAAAAAACTGGAGTGGCAAGTGTGTGGATTCCAAATTTAACTCCTCTGATTGGCCATGCCATTTTAGAAATCAACAAACATGTCTGTGATTGGCTACATTGCTCACCTCTGCGAAAATGCATTATAAAATCATCTGACACTTTCCAAAGAAGAAGAAACACTGGATTGTTGCCAAATGTATTTTGTTATGCTATTATTATGAAGAAAACAGAGGTTATGGGCAGCTTTTCCATCTAAAAGTAAGCAGACGCAACAGCAGCAGGGCTGGACTGGTAATCTGTCATAGCGGGCATTTTCTCAGTGGGCCATCGCACTTTTGGGCTGCTACAATTTTTGTTTTTCCCGCCAAGGATCCATCATGCAGGGACAGTGGCCCATCACAAAGCATTATATAGCTGGAGTGATAAGGGATCTTGCTCCACCTTTGTAAATATCGCTTCACCTCTCTCCCATCTTCCTCTCGGTCTCTCAAAATGGACAGACCAAAGCGAAATGGTGGTGCTGAAAAGCTCAGGGAAAGTAGCTTAAAATTTGGAGGCGGATTCTGCAAAATGTGCCACGTCATTGGCATTTGCAAATTTTTATCAAGAACAGGCTTGCTCTGCTATGAGAGATGCGTGCCAAAGGGACAGACAGGAGGAGTAGAGGACAGGAGTTAAGAAGCTCGATAACAGGGGCTCACATGAAGGGGAAACGGAGGAATCTAACCTGTCCTAATGCGTGTGTGCACCATAAGTGTAGAATACATAAACACTTTTAATAAAACGAAAATTCGTTCCTTGCTCTTTTTTGGCAAAGTCAGTGTGTTCATAGAGGTTTCCATGTGCCAATGTGAATAAATCTAGATTTAAATACCACGCACCGTTTTATTCTTATCCAAAACAGTGAGCTGGGATAAAAACACCTTTTTTGTTTTGTGAGTTTGCAATATATTCAAATACTTAGCTTTCAATATTAAAGATACCAGTACTGTAATCATTGTGTTTTTTTTTTTTTAAAAAAAGCATAATTTATTAACTTATTCTCCGCCTTCCTCTCTTATTCTTATAAAGGTTGTATTCTTTGAGGAGGTCTTTGCTGTCCCTTAGTGTGAAGATTACTGGCAACATTTTAAATTATGGTAGCCTATATGTTGTACACAGTTGCATACTTATTTTTATTAATTGGAAATTATACTTTGATCTTTTAGCTTCTTTTCTTTGGGGGATATTTACCGAATATATATTAGTGCTGTTAAACGATTAATCGTGATTAATCACATTCAAAATTAAAGTTTTTGTTTACATAATATATGTGTGTACTGTGTATATTTATTATGTATATATACATACACTCACATAGAGCATAAATTTAGGAAATATTTACATGCATATACATTTATATATTTAGATTCTTATATTTTATATTTATATAAATATATTTAATATATAGACATAAAATGTGTGGGCAGGTGCCAAATCCTGCTGGAAAATGAAATCAGCATCTTCAAAAAGCTGGTCAGCAGAAGGAAGCATGAAGTGCTCCAAAGTTTCTTGGTAAACGAGTGCAGTGACTTTGGTTTTCAAAAAACACAATGGACCAACACCAGCAGACGGCATTGCACCCCAAATCATCACAGACTGTGGAAACCTAACACTGGACTTCAAGTAACTTGGGCTATGAGCTTCTCCACCCTTCCTCCAGACTCTAGGACCTTGGTTTCCAAATGAAATACAAAACTTGCTCTCATCTGAAAAGAGGACTTTGGAGCACTGGGCAACAGTCCAGTTCTTCTTCTCCTTAGCCCAGGTAAGACGCCTCAGGTGTGGCTTAACAAGAGAAATACGACAACTGTAGCCAAAAATCAGTTTTTGATGAGGTGCCTTCATGCAAAAACAATGCCTGCAAAGTCATTGCCTCATATAGCAGTGAGGCAGCAAGTCAGCTGCCTAAGTTTTCGGATGCAGCCATAGTGTGGATTTAGTGAGCGTTAAAGGAGCCATGTGTAATGTCTGGCAAAAAAATCAAGTCATACTCCACATTCCATACCAGATGGGGGCAGTATGCCTCAATAAAGTGAATTGGTCTACTCTAGAGTAACAAACGAGAAACGGCGTAGTCTCTATGCTCCGCCCCTACCTTCACAACAACCCTAGAGCCATAGCCGAAGCTAAAGGACGTTTTGCCTCCAGAGGAACGTTGGGTGATGTCCAGTGATTTTAAAACATGACATCTTCAAGCTACTCCCCTTCACCTTTACCAGTGAATATGTTCATATTCGTTTTGTTCATATTACATTTGAATTGTATATACACATTATTTGAATTAAATTAATTTGACAGACAGCATTCTGTCAAACATCATTGGTCAAGATCAGACAGCTGATGTTGACCAAGCTAGCGCCAACCAACGTAACCAGAGCTGCCAACTCTCAAGCATTCACCGTGAGACACACGCAATTGACTCTTTTCACACGCTTTCAAAAACTTGACCGCTCTGAATATAGTGAGTGAGTGTGCGCGCGGCCGGGGCGCTCTCTCTCTCTCTCTCTCTCTCTCTCTCTCTCGGGTTCATTATCATCGAAGACATTTCAAGCTTCTTAGGTAATGTTACATTTTAGCATCAGCTTTGTAGAGACGGGCTTTGGTAGATAAACAGGTGAAAACCGGATCGGATCTGTGGGTAAGTTATAGCTAGCTAACTATCAAACGCAGCTACGGTTAGCCATCGCTAACATTAGCACGTTTTATCGAACATCCTTCGATACATTTCTATGTTATAACTTCCCGAAAAAAATACGCAAACATATAAAACAAACTTCTAGCGAATTACTAGCAGCATTTTACTTACCAATTCAAAAGAAATGTTGCAGGTTCGGAGTCAAAGCTCATTTCTTTCAAGTCCATCAGTTGTCTCCAGCGATGGAAAGCAGTGCCGATGTTTACTCTGTTTCGGCTCCTTTCCTTATCGGATTTGATTTGTGATTCCGAGCGCGGTTGCTTGACATCAGGTTCCAGTACGCCCACAAGCCGTGCAAGATTGTTAGTGTATTGCAGGTTGGCTGGTGGTTTATGTTGCCCGCATACCCGCCTCCCATGGCCGAAACTGGTATTACGACACCCTGTCGGGCCGTGGCTAGTAATGCTAATGCTAATTAAGGTTGAGTATCTCTGCAGCACTATAACTTGACATTTTTTAATGACATCATCGCCCTTATTTCTTCTCATTCTTTTGATGCGTGTAGGTCATTTTTTGGATATTTTTACCTCAATTTTTACACATGGCACCTTTAAGGGCACTGTGCTTTGGCGTTTTTAAGATCTGGACAGTCTTGCACACTTCCTGTCGTGTGCACGCGCTCTCAAGTGGCCAAGACCGCAAGTGTGGGTATTTGGACAAGGCATTTGAGTGAGATGAGAGACATGTTTTAAGTGCGTGCACTCTCTCCGTGTGAGACCAGCGTGTATCTGAGCGTGTGCATCCTGTTTTGTGTGAGAGCAAAGGAAATCCGCTCACGAGCAGAGATTTGTGCTCGCGTAATATATCAATGCGCTTCAGCGCTACAATAATGCACTCTCGACATTTGTCATTAAAATAATGCCATAAACTAGCGCTTTTGATTGGACCAAAATTCTCTGATCTCTGAACAGTGCCCTTCATTGCCTCTAAAGCTGCACAAATCACTTATGCTCCATATTTCACAAAAGGGAGAGTGCGCAAAACTTGTTATTTGCAGCGTTTGAGACTCGTAGCAGCAGATTCAAGCCATTGTAGTTATGTACTTTTGTTTGTACTCAAAAAAGTGTACAATAAAAAAATATACATACAAGTGTGCATCTCTCATTGCAAGAATTCACATACTGATTTGCGGATGTACAAAATTAGTCAGCGACTTCACACTTTTGGTGCAGATGTGTATGTGTTTTGCACCATATTCACTGCAGCAATAGTAGCACAACGTGAGCGTATGCATTTCTTAATTTGTGATTTATAGAATAGGATTTGTGCACCTGCAATGAAGGATTCTAGAAGGTGTAACTATTGTGTTGTGTTTATGAGAGAGGAAAACAAATCTACAAGTTTGCAACTTTTGTCTGTGACTTCAAATTTATTGATACATGTGTGGTTATTCTCTGTGAATTCTGCTGTCACAGACGCTCAGTTTTTTTGCACCAAAATTAGCTTTATAGTCAAGCATCAATATGATTTTTGCATTGTTGTTAGCTCAAATAGCAAAGAAACCCCCACAACAGCATTCCTGCGACTTTCCAAACGAGGAAAAAGATATCGAGAGAGTGATTGCTGAAGACAGAAAGATGTCAAATTCACCGTCACTCCCTCAACAGCTGATTTACAAACACCCTCACAGCAGTGCTTACTGGTTTTTATTTATAATGTAATGGCATGTGTAAATGTAGCCTACTTTTAAAATGAAAATATTATGAAAAAAATGGTAGCTGTACGATGTCTGTGAAAGTCGTTGAATGATTCTCCTCCAGTTCTTACAGCAGGAGGCGCTCTGGGTTCTATACCATTACATACGTACTGAACCATTAAAACATGAGAATTATATTAAGCTGATTATAACTTAACTTAAATATCACTGATCTAGGCATCTACACTTCTTCAGAAGAAAAGACCAAGGTAAACTAACGTATGCTTCAAAGTGTTATTTTGCTCAGATTCGCCAAAATACCAAAGTTTGCAATCAAAAACCAGAGACCTCTTGACTGATACAAGAACCAGAGTTCTTGTATCAGCAAATTTGATTTTGATTAAGGCATCTGGTACATTACTATTTCAAACTTTAATGGTGCCCATTGGCTGAGTCTGATTCATGCATGTTATTGTATACATAAATGAATTTATTTTTTTTTTTTTTTTTTTTTTTTTTTTTTATTGTTATGTATTTTGTATGCAAATCGTGTCATATTTACTCTGTGTATATCTGGTAGGGGAACAAAGATTTATAATGTGATGCGGAAGAGAAAGTACGAGGTGTAAATAGCATGTTAATGATGTGTGGACTGTGTGATGTGCGGAGGGAAGGAGGATGGTTCTGCTCATGCCTGGCGAAGCTAGACTGGCGTTCACTTAAGTGAATACTTCATTGAAAGTCGAAAGGATGGGCCTTGTTTTGGACTTTTGGACTGAGCACGTTATTTTCCACGAATGAGCTGTAGCAAAATGCTGGTGTGGTAAGCAGCGGGAGTTTATAGATGTGTACTGCTGTGTTCTGCTTATAATTGCTATGGTGTCAAACGGCCACAAAATTAACGTGTTTTAAAGTGGACGCAATTGGAAGAGATTGTAAAAAAACGGACTTTGTGAATTGTTCTAATGGACTCTGCAGGCTATTATGGTGTTGAATTTCTTTGTTGATTATGCGATGCAACTCGTGATTGTTTTAAAGCTACTGGGTTATCAGCAATGTAAAGCTATGTTGGTGTACAAGAGAAAGGGTGTCTGGAAGATGAGAAATTAGGTCAATACACACACTTTTTTAAGCAGTTTATGAAGTATGATGTATTTTTTCGTTGTTGTTGCTTTTTTTGATCAAAATGTTATTTTCCAGTCGCAAATGGATCCAGCCTATGCCCCAGGGTTCATCATCTCTTCTCAGGTGTTCAGTTATCTCAGATCTTTGTAAGGCTTGGATCCAGACTGAAGCTTGTGTAATTCCTAGTTGTCCATCCCGTGGTAGAAACAGAGAAGTAAATAGAGAAAAAATTTGCATAGCTGCCATTCCGACCAAGCAAAAAATCATGAGTCCACTCCAGGTAAAAGAATGATAATGTGCATTTGATCAGATATAACTGAGGTACAAGATTATGAGATACATTATGTGAATGCTTGGCTAAAGAGATTTGTTTTTAATCTAGATTTAAACTGAGAGAATGTGTCTGAGCCCCGAACGTTATCAGGAAGGCTATTCCAGAGTTTGGGAGCCAAATGCAAAAAAGCTCTATCTCCTTGAGTGGACTATGCTATCCTATGTATTATCAAAAGTCCAGAGTTTTGTGACCTTAGGAAGCATGATGGATTGTAGTGTGATAGAAGACTAGTTAGGTAGGCAGGAGCTAAACCCTTTAGGGCCTTATACGTAAGCAGTAATATTTTGTAACTGATACGGAACTTAATAGGTTGCCAGTGCAGAGACTGGAAAATTGGGATAATAATGATCATATTTCTTGACCCGGTAAGGTCTCTAACCGCTGCATTTTGGACTTCCTGTAGCTTGTTTATTGAGGATGCAGGACAACCAACCTAGCAGTGCATTACAACAGTCCAGTCTAGAGGTCATGAATGCATGAACTATCTTTTCTGCTTCAGAAACAGATAACATGTTTCGTAGCTTGGCAGTGTTTCTAAGATGGAAGAATGCTGTTTTGTAACATGTAAAATATGATTTTCAAAAGACAAGTTGCTGTCTCATATAACACCCACATTTTTGACTGTAGAGGAAATAACAGTACATCCGCCTAGATGCAGATTGTAATCTTAGAGATTCTGTGTAATGTTTTTGGTCCAATAAGTCTCTGTCTTACTCAAATTTAATAGGAGACAATTATTGTTCATCCAATCTTTTACTAATTCCATATTTTCTAATAATATTACCAAGGGGCAACATGTATATTGAAAATAGCGGAGGGCCTAAGACAGATCCTTGTGGCACTCCATACTTTACTGGCGTTAATTGAGATGATTCACAGTTTAAATAAACAAAGTGGTAGTGATCGGTCAGATAGGATCTAAACCATCTAAAAGCCTGCCCTTGAATACACATATAGTTTTGTAATCGATAAATGAGAATGTCATGATCTATAGTATCAAACGCAGCACTAAGATCAAGTAAAACAAGCAACGAGATGCAGCCTTGGTCTTACGCAAGAAGCAAAATTCTTCATAGATATCATTTTTTGCAGGAAGGAGCACAATTGAGCAGACACAACATTTTCAAAAATTTTAGACATAAATAGGAGATTTGAAATGGGTCTATAATTTGCCAGTTCACTATAATCTAGTTACGGTTTCTTAATAAGAGGCTTAATAACCATCAGCTTGAAGGGTTTTGGGATGTGACCGGTTACATTTATATGCAACCAAATAATCCATTTGTAGTCGGATTGATGGCTCAATCGGACTGAAGAGCCTTCATGTAAACACCTAAATCGATCCGATTGAGCTCGATGGGATTGAAGGGGGTGGTTTATTCCTTTTCTAATGTGATTGAGAGTATTGGTTGGTTTGTTTTATTCATTTTCTGATGTTGTTGGGTTTGCGCATGTGCAATGGCCCAGAAATAGCATAATGATGTATGATGTGCGGAATGAGCGGTTCATCCTGTTGAATAAAGTGTTGTATAAAAAACAGTGTTGTCCTGTCATTATAAAACTCTACTTTCACTCGGCAACTGTGAAGTGGAGCAGGACAACCTCCCACCGGTCCTTTTTTTGGATTCTCATCCAAAGGCAACCCGTTTTGGGTGCGGGGAGGGGCATTTTTACAGCATGATAAATATGAGCAACCCGGCACAGCAGTTTATATGTATATTTATCCATAAATGGATAATCTGGTATTTCCATTCTGAACTCCAATTCCCATCCTGCCTTATACCTGGGACTGATTGCACACACACACCTGCATCTAATTACACACACACACACACACACTTGCAGCTAATACACGCACAGACACACACACATATAAGCAGCACACTCACGTCAGCTCAGGGCGAAGTCTTGTTTAGTTCTGTCTGGCATTTCCGAGCGTTTTTTCCCTGTTTGTTCCTTCTGTGTTTGACTTTGGATTGTGTATACCGACTTTGGTTCTCTGCTGCCTGCCCCGACCTCTGCTTGTTACTGTTGCTGATTCTGGATATCCCTGACATACCTGACGCTGTTTTCTCTGATCATTGTCTGTTTGACCATTCTCTTTATTAAACCACTGCATATGGATCCGAACGTCTCTGCCTCCATGTTACAGATACCACTACATGAAATAAACAGCAATAATACAACACTTTCATGGAAGGACTACCATAGAATACCATGGCCTATATATACCAGCTAATGTAACTTTTCTTCCCTGAATAGTAAGTGGTGCTTTCACAGCATCAACTGTATTTATTTATTCTGAACATTCTATGGAACACCTCTGCATGATGACAGGTCTTCAGCAGACCCTCTTCATCTCACATGCATCTGATTGACAGATATAAACTGTGCACTCTTATTTAAGAGTTTCTGTTGTTAATGTTGTAGTTAATTCAGCAAAGATTTGGTTACATACATTCAGTTAAAAAGGTTGCATCAATTTAAAAAGGACAAACTTCATCATTCAACTGCTGTGTGCATGTATTATAACACTTACATTAGGCCTATGTTCTTTCTTGCTCCGTCCATTCAATAAATTATCGTCCTGAATGAAGGAGTGTATTTGCTCAGGTAATGTCAGTGGTTTGGCCCATTTCAGGGGCTGCCAAAATTATATACACTGAATAAAATTATAAACGCAACACTTTTGTTTTTGCCCCCCTTTTTCATGAGCTGAACTCAAAGATCTAAGACTTTTTCTATGTACATGAAGGCCTATTTCCCTCAAATATTGTTCACAAATCTGTCTAAATCTGTGTTATTGAGCACTTCTCCTTTGCCGAGATAATCCATCCACTTCACAGGTGTGGCATATCAAGATGCTGATTAGACAGCATGATTATTTGCACAGGTGTGCGCTTAGGCTGCCCACAATAAAAGACAAATATCAAATATCCTTTGGAATATAATTTTTTCCAAATGAAATGCCAAATCTAATTAGCAGCCACGCAGTTGCACAAAAAAAAAAAAAAAAAAAAAAAGCAAAGTTACATCTCTTTATTTGGTCGACCAGATTAAATAATGACAGACAATGGACCACAGTACACAGGACAACCCTTCAAAAAAATCGTAACTGATTGGGGAATAAAACACACCACAAGTTCACCGCACTACCCAAAAAGTAATGGATTTATTGAAAGACATTTGAGAAACATTAAATCCATCATAATCAAAAAAACAAAACAAAACAAAGACAACAAAAACAAAAAACAATACAACACAAAGGAGATGTACAAGTAGCCTTGTTGCAGGTGCGAGTGAAGCCCAGTGACAGTGATCTACCATCCCCTGCAGAATTGCTCCTTGGCAGACCTATCACCACACTCCTACCAAGTCATGCAGATCCAGGGAAACTGGAACACAGACAACACCTGGAAGAAAGGACAACAATGATGAAACACATCATGATCAGTGTAGTGGTAGAGACTTACCTCCACTATTCCGCGGATAGTGTGTAAGAGTGCTGGACAAGGAGAGGAGAACATGGCACCCAGGGACTATTATGAAAAACTGCAAAGAGCCAAAAAGCTACTTGGTTCAAACACCAAATGGAAACACAATCAGACGCAACAGGAGAAAGAAAGTGCAATTCACCGAAACACCTTAAAGAGATGTGGTTGAACAAAGCCACAAGACAGCTGAAAGAAAAACCACTCAACCTCTTGAAACCAAACAGATAATACAGGCAATGAGACAACAGTAAGAACATGCACAAGGTCTGGACGAATCATAATTAAGCCAGTGCAATACAAGGACTATGTGTAAAGCTGAATGAAAAGTAAGCAGTAAAAAGAGTTCCAAATATGAACTGAATGCCCTGTTTCTGCATATAACCAGTTTATTAATGTTCATTACAGTTATAATGTGCACTCCATTGAAAAACAACAATAACCTTGGAATGTCTTTATAGTTTGATGGATAGGGGGATGTTGAGATATGTAAAATGTTGTGTTACACAATACGTACGTGTGCGTACAGAAGTATCTGTTGTAGCTGACATGTGCCGAACACCTAGTAAAAGATTTCATACACAACTTACAATGCTGTCCAGTAATTACAATGTCAGCTCCCACTGAATTTCTGAGTGCATGTAAGAGCGCATGCATTCACTGTGTGATTTAGCTTATTAATGCAGTTAGAAAAGTCTCCCAAATTCAAGATGGGGGAAAATTTAAAAAAAACAAAACCAAACAAACAGACAGACAAAAAAAGTCAAACAGAATTTCTCAACACAAACAAGAGTGCTATTTTTTCACAAATATCAGCATGATTGCAAATGTGTTATTGATTTTATAAAACAGTTCAACAAACAAGGAGTCATACTGAGTTACATTTTAGACATAATATTATCTGGTTTTGCTCTGTTTCACATGAATCGGTTCATTTATTCTGTGACCTATTCATAAAGAGAATCACTTGATTCATTCCTGAATCAGTTAGCCATTTTGAGTAAATTGTTTTAATGAATGATTCAAAGACTTATTCATTCATTAATTTTAAAACTGTCACTTCGGCTATTGTGATGTTTTTATCAGCTCATTTGACAGGCACCCATCACTCATTCTGAGGCAAGTGAGGGCACATTATCCCATTCACTTTACGTGCAGAGGATCTTCTTGATTGAGGCATAACAGTGATATGAATGCTACATTCATTTCTTCCTCAGCTAAATCTAAGAAATTGGTATAAAATGTGGAGAATATATTATGCCATTATCTAATCAGACTCATGCAAGCATTCACTCTTGTGCTATTAGTTTCTTACCCGGACCAGAATTGTTAAGATCAGCAATAAATCTTGTTTATTTTCATGACTTGCCTCTGATAAATCACACCGTGATGTCAGGGTCAAAATCCGTTGAAGGAGGATTTAACAAGATAAATATCATTTCTTCAGTGTGTTCAGAGGGTGTTTTCAGACATTTTTAAGCATCACTATCGTGAAACATGAAGAAGGCGAAAAGCTTATCAAATTAGTTTTGTTCTGTTGTTTGTGGTCATCTGCTTATGATGTTTAAATTTGTTTTAGGTTTCATTTGCTTCTGTCCATTTCCTGTGTGTACCATGTAATAAATGACTGGTAAATTGTCAGAGAGGGATTAAACATTAGCATTAACTCACACCTTCAGCACTTATTCATCCCTATATAAAAGTCAAGTCAAGTCACCTTTATTTATATAGAAGCTTATACAGGAAAAGGATCTCGCCACCTTGCATTGACTTTTTGATATTCTAGGTATTATCAAATTGCCTGAGTTTTGAGAACGGAGCGGACGTGGGGAGGACTATAATGTAACAAGAGCTACGCTCAAATACTCGAGGTGCTAAACCGTTCAGGGGCTTTATAAGTAATAAGCAAGATTTTAAAATCTATACAATGTTTGATAGGGAGCCAGTGCAGTGTTGACAGGAACCGGGCTAATATGATCATACTTCCTGGTTCTAGTAAGAACTCTAGCTGCTGCATTTTTGACCAGCTGGAGTTTGTTTACTAAGCCGTGCAGAACAACCACCCAATAAAGCATTACAATAATCTAACCTTGAGGTCATAAACGCATGGAATTAACATTTCTGCATTTGACGGCGAGAGCATAGGCCGTAATTTAGATATATATTTTTGAGATGGAAAAATGCAGTTTTTCAAAATGCTAGAAACGTGGCTTTCTAAGAAAAGATTGCTATCAACAGGCACACCTAGGTTCCTAACTGATGACGAAGAAGGTACATAGCATCCATCGATGTAGACAGCGTTCTAGGTCATTACATGCCACCCAGATCTTCTAGCGCCCTATAATTAACACCTCTGTTTCTTTTTCAAGAATTGAGCAGTAAGAACTTAATGGTCATCCAGTTTTTTTATACTCGACTATGCTCTTCCCGTTACGTTTTCAAATTGGTAATGTTTTCGCCCGCCCACGAAAGAAATATAGAGCTGGAGTATCATCAGGTCATAACAGGAAAATACTTACACCTCGTGTGTTTCCTGATGATATCTCCCAAGCTAAAAAATAGAAGCTTTGCTACTGCTGAACGACACTGTAGGAACCAGAGGCGCTTCTCCTGTACTCCTCCTCTACTTGCTTACTTAAAAACAATAATTTGGTTTTTCCTCTTGTACCATTGTCCTCTTTATGCTTAGTTTAAATGAGTTTAAGTCTCCTGGCAGTTCTCTCCCCAGTGCTTCCACTGCTGCCAGCATTATGTCTGAGTATGATTCAGTGGGCTATATAACACTAAATGATAATTGCCAGGAAATTACTTGTCTTTTGAAAGTTTTGGTTCAATATACTTACCTGTTGATCAAAAATAAGCCTTTAACCTATACACTTTTTTTAGTAACTTTCAGGAGGGGTGTACTCATATTTGCAACAAAAAAAAGTATCACTTTGATAAGAAAAGCCTTATTTTGCTGAGAAAATCTTTTATTTTGCTGGAATAATTTTGCCATTCTTCTTTGGTAATTGATCAAACAGGCTTGTTGGAACATTACATCTTCAAAGAACCCTAACGTGTCTTCTGAGTAAAGAGTAATTGCTAAATTTGTTAAGTTTAAGAGGGGGTGTACTCGTTCATGCTGTGCACTGTACATCCAGAGTGAGGAAAAGGGACCCCTCCCATCCAAGTCATCCCCTTTTGAACTTTTGCCATCTGGCCGGCGCTAGAGAGCCCCAAATAGCAGGACACACAGACACAAGAACAGTTTCTTCCCCCGGGTAATCTACCTTATGAACAGTTTTATGCCCCCCCCCCCCCCCCCCCCCCACCCACACACACACCCATTGTGCAAAAAAAATATGTGCAATAACCTTATATTTATTAGTTACCACCCTACTTCCTAGTACATCCCTACATCTCATTATATACCTATTCTATTATCTATACCACAACTGTACATTCAATTTATATTTATTTTTCAATTTATTTTCTATTTTTGTCTATTTATATTTACATATGTGTATTTTTTCCATCTTATTTTTTATTGTCTCTGTGTTGTTGTTCTGTCATGACAACTCTTGGAGGGACTAAACTACCCATAATGCATTTAACTCGGAACTAACTGTTACAGCCGTAGATAGTGATCTTCAGCATCTCCTGCAGCACTGTCATTGATATGACTGCGATAAGTGTGTGCTTCTGATGCTGTGTGCAGCTAAAATCAACCACACACTCATCACAATCAAACATCGACCTTAGAAATAAACGAACATGAACACTGGGATAATCGCCGATGTTTATGGCTGAAGCCCTGTTGAAATGCATACACAGGAATGTTTATTTAATTTAAACTGTTTCATGTCCATTACTATAGGCGTGTCCTCTGAGCAATTACATATAGTCTAAACTGCATTTTGCTCCAGCTGTATAAACACAGATGCTTCATACTGCTGCTAATAAGCTTAATATTCGCTCCTGCATACAATGCAAACTGCTAACATGACACTTAGTTTAACTTAATTATGGTTGCACATTTTTTAATTCAATTAGGGGGACCAAGCAATATATGGATTAGAAGAGATTACAGACTTGTATTTTAGTTAAAAAACATCTTAATAATGGATTTGTTTCTATCAAAGACGCAGGTTTTGTCTTCCAAGATGTTAATTGATGGATTGGAGAGGTGTGGGTTACTTGTGGATTTTAAACTGTCACTTCCGGCTATTGCAATGTTTTTATCAGCTGTTTGGACTCTCATTTGGACGGCCCCCATTCACTGCAGAGGATCCATTGGTGATGCTACATTTCTCCACTGTATGTCATTTTTAGGTGATCTGTTCCTTTAAGATGCAGCTTCTGTGTTTCCTTTTGCAATGCAAAGATGGATTTTGTTGATACTGATTTCATTTGGTTGGTAACAGTGACAGTCCCATGGTGTCATGTTATTCTAAATGAATTTATTGATTAAATCTAAGAGTGGAATAAATTATGATGAATATATCTTGGATGTCTAATCCGACCTTTCGTCCAGCATTTCACTGTTTTGCTGTTACTATTTATTTAGTTTTCATACAGGGGAATGAATTTTTTATCAAATGTGAGATCAGTAAAGAAGCTTGTTCATTTCAGGACTTCCTCTGATACAAATCCACACTGTGAGTCAGGTCGAGATCCTATGAAGAGGATTCAGCCAGATAAATATCGGTTGTTCTTCAGTTAGGTGTTTCAAGTGTTTTCCAGACATTTTAAAGCTTACTCACTATCGTGAACCTGATCAGAAGAAAATGCTTCTCAAATCAGTTTTGTTCTGGTTTGTGTTTGTATGGCATTGCGGTTGGTGAGTTTCACTTCTTCATTTAAATGATTGAAAGTATTTTAATGAAGCTAGTCGAACTGACATCAAGTGATAAACTCCGTTCTTCCTCAGGGAGTGTTTGTAGTTCTACCAGTCTGGAACAGTGCTGGAGTTATAGTTGGAGAGTCTGTCACTCTTAACACTGGTTTTACTCAAATAAAGTGGTTTGGCAGGATTCAGTGGTGGTTTGACAATGATATGATTGTTGATATCAATGTAATGACCGGCAGCATGGCTGTATATGATGATGTTCTTGACGGAGATTCAGAGACAGACTGAAGCTGGACAGTCAAACTGGATATCTGACCATCACAAACATCACAACTGAACATGCTGGAGATTATACAGTAACACCCAGCCGACCAGTGATAAGATTCAGGCTGTCTGTCATTGGTGAGTTTCATTTATTTCACCTGCTTACATTTTAAAGTGAAATTTATATGTCAAAGCTATTATTTTTTAAACAATCAAAGGTTATTTAAAAGTCTCAATCTGTGACAAACCCTGTTTCAGAGTATGTTTGTGATGCAGAAGAAATATCAGTAACAGAGGGAGATTCTGTTACTCTAAACACTGAACTTACTGAAATAAGTGAAAAATGATAGACTGTCTTGGAGTATATAAATTGACATGGCTGCAACACCTGTATTTGAAAGAGCTTTTAGTGGAATTAGGAATCCTTTCTTCTTATGCGTTTGAGATATTTGAAGACGGAATGAAGCTGGACAATCAAACTGGATCTCTGACCATCATAAACATTACAACTAAACATGCTGGTATTTATACACTCAGTAACTGGATAAGCGAAAGAAATTTGTCAACAAAAGCATTCAGAGTCTCTGTCTATGGTGAGTAGAGATCATTTGTCCTGTGCTTCAAATATAATCCTTTTACAGTTTGAGATTACAGACTGTTGAACACATTGAACTGAAAATAAGACTGTTGATTAGATTTGGTCATATTTCTCATGTTTTCAGCTCGTCTGCCGGTTCCTGTCATCAGCAGTAACTCTTCAAACTGTTCTTCATCATCATCATCATATTGTTCATTGGTGTGTTCAGTGGTGAATGTGAGTCATGTGACTCTCTCCTGGTACAAAGGAAACAGTTTATTTGTCCAGCATCAGTGTGTCTGATCTCAGCATCAGTCTCTCTCTACCTCTGGAGGTGGAATATCAGGATAAAAACAGCTACAGCTGTGTGCTCAACAATCCCAGCAGCAAGCAGACTCAACATCTGGACATCAGTCAGCTCTGTCACACATGTTCAGGTTCAGCAGCGCTGATATTAGAGCTGATATTAGTGTTTATTGACTGAGCTGATCTCAGTTTGATGTTTTTATTCCTCAGACTCTGTATACTGTTGTGGTTCTACTGAAGCTGTGATCCGATTGGTCCTCTCTGCTCTGGTGGGCGTGGCTACTGTCATTCTTCTGGTTTATGACATCAGATCCAGAAGAGCTGAACAGGATCCAGCACAGATTCACTCATCAGGTATGTAATTGTGGTATTTTTCATATAACTTTTTAAAACATATATAATTTATTAATCTTATTTATTTCCAATGGCTTTAAATATTCATATGCTGGTGTTTATGCTCATTTATAGGTGGCTCATTTCCATCCTAGAAGATGATTTGAGAGCAAACCGTAATAAATTCTTACATTAATGCTCAAAATGCGAATATTTGTCATGAAAAATACTGAATTGCTTTGCTAACGCTAGATTATGTAATATAAAATGCTTTCATTTCTAATGATATTTTAATCTTTTCATCCAGTTGGAAAGTCTTTGTTTATATTTTCTTCAGATAAGATCTCTCTTGACGGCTGTATATTTGCCACATTTGATTGCATTTATCAATAAAGTTTTTCACTCTGAGCTTCAAGAGTCTCTTGTGTTTTATTACATTTATTATGTTGAGCGCCTCCTGGAGGAATACAAACAAAATATATTTTAATGAGTTCAGCAGAGTGCCACATATACTGTGGAGCTCAGGTTAGCCTATGTTATTTGTAAATGTTTAAATTTATTAAGCTAATTCTTATACCACTAAAAACTTTTTTTTTTTTTCATTTTTAAAAATTATTATTAAATAGGCCTAGCTCATTTTATATCTGCAAGCTACAGAAGTTTTTTATTATTAATCTGATAATGTAGGCTACAGTAATGTAATAAAGCGGAAGTCGTTACAGTTGAGTGAATGGGATTGAGACTGCAGCTATGATTTTTCCGTTCCCATTTGCTCAAAAAGTGTTTCTACGACTTTCAAAACGAGGAAAAATATATTGAGAGAGTGTTACGGCAGTCAGAAGAGAGAGATATCAAATTCACCGCCACTCCCTCAGCAGCTGTTTTACTTAACTGTAGCAGTGCTTGGTTTTTATTTGTAATATAACCCCACATAAACACAATGTGTACTTTTTAAATGAAAATATTAAGAAAAAAAAAAAAAACATTTGTAGATAATGTCTGTGCGGGCGCATCATGTCGTGTATCTTTTGGTCATTTGAATTTTTTGTTTAATATTGAAAGTAGAAAAATGAGAAAGCGGCTCCTTTTTCGTTTTTACATTTTTTCCAAAAAACGAAAAACAAGAATTCGGGCTTAATTTGTAGTTTTTTCTTTCAGGGGTAGAAAAAATGAATAAACAGCTTGAATATTCGATTTCTACACGTGGGTGGGAATTAAACGCCCCTTTCTGCTGATTGGTCAGACCAAAAAAAAAAAAAAAAAAGATCAAACTGTCATCAGTTCTTCTGCAGAGTTCCTCGCAGAATACTAGTCCTCTGCTGCTGCTGGGGGGGATTTCATAGCCTACCCATATTTTCCAAACTGTAAACTTAAATAATGCATTTAGCGATAAAATAACCTTAATGTATGAACTTTTAAAAATAATAGGCGCATCAAGCAGCCTAATAGCTTTAATAATATTGGTTCATGTTTTATGCTAAAGCTGTGTGCATTCTGTTGTTTTCTACTTTATTTTTCAACGTAAACGGGTGACATTTTGTAGTCATTTTGAATGTACACAAATAAAAATATGCATTTTACCATATGACTATAAATGACAACTTATTAAATTATTTCCCCTCTTGAGGAACAAATCCAGGTGAACATCAACTAATTCTCAATATTAATTAAATAAACTGTTTAGATTGCTGCATATTTCCTGTGCACTTCAATACTGGTCTGTGCTTGACAGTAGTCGCGTTTTTCTGTTTTATTTAACTAGGGTAACTAGTCAGATGTTGTTCTAAAGGGTTATTAGGTCTACCTTCTTTTTTCCGAAACACACACACAAAAAATGTCCTGCTCGCACTTACCCATTTAATGGCAGAGAACGGTGACTTTCACTTTTCATTCTTTAAACGGATGCAAATCTGTCATAAAATAATATGCATCTCGTGGCGTATGCTATATTCCAAACGTTCTGAAGGTATACAGTAAGGTTTGGTGAGAAACAAACCAAATGGCAATTAATTACATTTATGTAAATCTTGTGTTACATTCCTGTGTGCGAGTGCACAAGTGTCAGACTAAATCAGACTACAGTTACAGTTTTTTTTATAGATTACATATTATTCACACAATAGAAATAAATAATTCATCGTTTATTGATTCTCTCTAATTCCTCTTTTTTTTTTTCTTTTTTTTTTAAATGTTCCTTTCTAAAATAGTCTACCGCTGATATACACTCAGAAAGTCTTCCAGTTTGTGGACATTCACAAAGTTATCAGTCATTAATCCGGTGGCTATACAGCATTTGACCAATGGGTTTACAAAAAATAATTTCAGGTTTAAGAATCAACATTGCATCAACTGATGAACGCATTATTTTTTATTTAAATGATCACTCAGTAGGTTAACTATGTTATTATGTATTATTGAAAGGCTTTTTTCTTTCAAACTCATTAAAATGCACACAAATTCTCATTATTTCTATTTGCAGACATTCTCAAACTCTTTGTCCTCTGAACCTCTTTCACCTAACATATTTACTTTAAAGGGGGTGGTCAGCAATTCTGTAGCATGCAAAATCTCCCTTTATGCTAAACTCTTCTTCTTTTGAGCATCGTAGTAGATGTTTTTAAGCTCAAACAGCAACATTACACACTAAAGTTAAAAAAAAAAGAGAAATCATAATCAGTTATCCTTAAGTACCCTCTTATTTAGATGAATGGCACAAACAAATCAGGTGAAGATAAACTTGAGTTAGGTCAAAAGTAAAATTAATCTGACTATATTACCTAAAAAATCGCCAATGTAGTGCAGATTTAGTTACTGACTACATTTTTTACATAATTTGAATCAGTAACGATTGCTAATTTCAGGGTAATCTACCCAGCTCTGAATATACCCAAGTCAAAGCATTATTCTTTCCTTTTTGTATTAGTGTGTTTAAAATATTTATTTTGAAATAATTAATAATATTTATAATAATAATAACTAATTACTTAATTAAACAAAACAAACTTACTGGGGACCAGGGTAGGATATAGCCTGCCCTGGCATGCCCAACTGATGCAAAGCATAGAATTTATATCTTCACAGAGAGAAAGCTCCTAGGCTCTGCCACAGAACAGGTTGTGTCGAGCCATTCATTTGTCTGGTTGTTTGATGAGAAAAAAAAGATTAAATAGTTGCAATAAAAAAGTTTAAGAATCTGTACAACTGCTTTACTTACTGGCAAGGACTAGTATTCTGCCGCGCAGAACTGCAGAAGGGACTGATGACAGCATGGTTTGATCTTTTTTGTCTGACTGACTAATCAGCCGAAAGGGGAGTTTACCTCGCCCCACGCGTAGAAATCGAATATTCAAGCTGTTTATTCATTTTTTTCTAACCCTGAACGAAAAAACTAAAAATTAAGCCGAATTCTTGTTTTTCGTTTTTTTGCAAAAAATTAAAAAAGCGAAAAAGGAGCTGTTTTTCATTTTCTACTTACAAAATTAAACAAAAAATCAAATGACCAAACGGGTTCAGGCGGAGAAACATTTCTGAAAATGGATCAACAAAATGAGTTTATATTGGGATCAAGCGCTGCTTTAAGACACTTCTAACATGTTATGGTCTGTTTATTTTCCATGAAAATGACACCCATTGGATCTCCAGGAAGTTGTGGCATACTCTTGTTGTAAAGAGAGGTGTGGTCACACACAACAACACTAAAATAATAAATAGACGGTTATTTAGACAGTAGATTATTTTCATGACTTTACTACAGATCAGCCTTCGGCATCACAAGATCACTTCATTTCATAGTACTGAACCAGTTTTCTAGATGAGCTTGGCTTTTCATATTTGTGGACTAAATCTCTTGAAGGTGTTTCACAATACAGATTTTAAGCCCTGCTTGTGTTTGTATGCCCAGTTGGTGAGTTTGGAAATTTTATTTTATTTTTTTTTCAAAATATGTTTTTCTAAATGCCCCTTTTTGATAAAACATTGAAAACTCCTAAACAGCAGAAGCTTTAGTTTCAGTTGTGTCTCTCATCTGGAAGTGCTTCCTCGTGTATGATGTTGTGTGTGTGGAGTTCTAATCAACTTCCAGCTCCCTGCATCAGCGGATGAGTTCCCTCCTCTTTACAGGGAAATTGTGTTGCGTCCCCTAGTGATCACTTCGGAGAATGCTGTTAGCATTGATCATGGTCTGGAAGCATGTGTGAAACAATACCTGCATTTTCTATTAGCTGCCATTACAACCTGTGAAGTCAGCGAGCGGCACCCAGAATTATAAAAGGGTCCCTACCAAAACACGGCCACCAACTCTTTGTTGTCTTCAGGAGCCGCTTTTGTTGGGCAATGCGTGTTTAAGACCGAGGCAGGTGAGCCGCTTTAGAATGTGTGCAGTGCCTCTATCTCTACACGCCATGTGCGTCTTGGTCAGGAGCTTCCTGCGAGAATGCTATATTCATGTTTGTCCCACATCTCTGCTGAATGAGGGACAAGCATCTGGCATGCCTCCGTTTGGGTCCCACTGTTACCGAAGAAACGCGTAAGACTCAGCTCATGGATGGATCCCACAAATAGTGCTATATTGAGCTGAGCAGCACCTGAGGGAAAGTGTGTCTCCATGTTTGGATTCTTAACACTTGAGGGCATATTCTCCCTTGACTTTGGCGCCTAGGCTCCACTTCAGTGTTTTTTTCCTATTCCTGCGGGATGCGGGCAAAGGGATTGTGTCTCATGGCATGGTTCTGCTGTTGCCATAGCACAGTTTGTCTCAGCTGGTGGTGATTGCTTTGATTTGGGGGGGATTCGCACACCCCATCTAAATAATAGGTTGGGTCAGATGATGCAGACAGTATAAGGGTTGTCATGAAGATGAAACGTCCGCACTGGAGTCATTTCAGCCCCGATCTTCAGCCCGCTAACAAGCTGGAGCTATATTCAGCTCAAAGCCATGACTCTCTAATATGCATGTTATTGTGTGTAGAGAGTCTCGCTGGCTGTGGATATATTTATATACTCTGTGGAGAGAAGCTTGCATCACTGCTTATGTCAGGCTGTGATGTTAGACTAATGATGTTTTATGCGTTTGCTCTTTAGCAAATCATTTGCTGATGGTCCAGCTTCTTGTCAATAGTATGGTGGTTGCTAGCCTCTTTGGGACTGACACTGATTAGGGAACTGCTTAGTATAGCCATCTGAGGATGGTTACATTCCAGCCATGATTATGGCATGGCAGGTTTGCTTTAAATACAGCTATCTGAGGTTGGCTGTGTTTTAGCTCAGTTACTATGAGCCCCTTCTTATAAACTATCTGAACTTAATGATTGTCCCCTGTTTAGGATTTTAAGTAGTGGCTTCTTGAGCCCTTGCCTGGACAGAACTGTCTCACGTGTTTGGGTTTTGATCAGACAGGCCACTACTGGTGGTCTTGGTAATTGCAGTAGGTCCCCTTTCCTATAACCTAGCTATCCAAGGATATCTACTGTATGTGCTAGCCTGGTGACTGCTCCCACCTAGGGTTTCTAAGTAGCAGTTTCCCTTGAGCCTTATATAGACATCTCCCCTGCAAGAAGTTTTGTGCTGCATAGCCACTTTCTGTGTCCGTACTTTTGTAGGAAGGTTTTACTAGATAGCTATCTGAGGCTAGCTAAAATATTCGTACTTTTTGGTCTACGGCCTTTTATATAAGATCCTTAGAAAAATAAATATTTGAGGATCTCTTGGTCCTTCAGTAGTAGCCATCTCCTTGAGTCTTGTATTCAGAGGCTTTCTAGATTAGCCTCTTTCAGTGTCTTGTGTATTCAGGTTCGGTATTGCCTCACATAACATAGCGCCATTCAGGGGGGTAGCTGTGTTTTTAACTTGGTGTGATATCCTCTTTCATCTGAAACCGCGCCCCATTTCTACAAGCCGTGTGAGCAATCTAAAAAGTTCAGGGTTTAAATGGATCTAAAAAGAAAGGTTAGGTGTATGCCTGCACACCAGACCGTCGCCAGGCAATTCTTGATCTGTGACATTTAAGCCATTCTTTAATAATTATCAAAAATATAAAAGGTGTGCATTATAGCGACACCTGGACATGAACAGAAGTTAACAGTTGTTTTCATGACTGCTAGTCATTCTCCTTGCATGCTATTGACGTTAGAGAAGTGTATAGTAGTTTCGCATGTAACTTTAGAGAATTGTCCCTTAGATTTATAATAATCGAACGCCCAACCGCTTCAACTTCGCATGTCAGCAAAAAAGTGGCACGGAAGAGAAATAAACAGATAGAATGTGCACAGTCAAACTGGATATCTAATACATCACAAACTTATCACAAACTAAACATGCTGGAGATTATACAGTAACAACCAACCAACCAGTGTTGATATCATTCATACTCACTGTCTATGGTGAGTTACATTTATTTCACCTGCCTACATTTTAAAGTGAAATTAATATGTCAAGACTTTACTGCTACTTTTTGTAAACAATCAAAGTTATTTAAAAAGTCTTTATCTGTGACAAACCCTGAACACTGCGGTTTATTCTCCATGTGTGTGTTTGAAGGCTGCTGAAGCCGGGAAGTTCAAATATCAATGTAGCCGGAGGGAAATTCAAGCCACTCTAGAAGAATCTGGTCTTACTGAAATAAGTAGAAAATAGCATAGAGTGGATGACTGTAGAGAAGACCACGAAAAGTCTTTAATAGCTGGAACCTATTAAGCAGCTGGAATCATTTCTACATTTAATGGTGCGTTTTTGTTTGCAAAATGCAAAAATTATTTTCCTCTTATAATACTTTAATTTTTAATGCATGCAGTACTTTATTTTCCTTAATTAGAGCTTTATTTTTTTTAAGTGATATATGATAGTATATTGACTCCATTCCAAGGACCAAGTGGCTCTGTTGATTCATAAACGATCTACATTTCATCTTGTGTCCTTGAAGTATTATCTTTCTTGCAGTATTAATATTATTGACTGTTGTGTATACTGAACTGAAAATAAGACTTTGTGTCTAGATTTAGTCTTGTAGCTGAGTTTTTTGATATGTAATATTAGCGCAATGTCATCATCAAGCGAAAGTACTCTTTTTTTTTTAGTAATTATTATTATTATTATTATCCATCCCTGCTAGTCAAATTATTTCCAGTAGATTTATATTTAATGGGGTATGTGGGTCATATAAATTCCTCACTGGGTACCGAAACTATTGAAATTTAAAAAATCAGTGTGTCGGATCTCGCTTCAGACTCTCTCAAATTCTGGAGGTGCAGATTTTAGGAAACAATCTGATATAGAAAAGTGATCAAAAATGAATCTGCAACCAGACTCAATAGTGTGATTTAGTCGCTTAAAATAAATCACACATGATTGAAATTAAAAAGTGCTGAAATTAGAAATGATATTAGCTACTTAATGACTGAGCTGATCTTAATATGATATGACAAATAAAAACACTCTAACCATTATTGTGGTTCTATTGACTGAGCTGAACCGATTGGTCCTCTCTGTCTTTATTCCTCGTGGTTACCGTTGCATTCTTCCAGTTTATGACATCAGATCCAGAAGAGAGCTGAACAGAATCGAGCACAGATTCACCTATATCGAATAAGCATAATTATAGTAATTTTTCATATAACTGTTTTTTTATGTATATATAATTAATTAATCTTTATTTAGCCTATTTTCTAATGGATTTAAATATTCATATATGTTGGTGTTTATGTTTGTTTTATAGTTGGCTCATTTCTTACCAGAAGATGATTTGTGAAAAAATCATGACAAATTCTCACATAAATGTCATGAAAAATTCTTAAGATTACCAGGATATTGTTTTTGCTAATGCTAGATTATGTAATATAATGTGCTTTATTTTTAATGATTTTTTAAATAATCTAATCTTTCTCAGCCTAGTTTGAAAGGCTTTCCATAAGGATTTATATTTTCTTTCAAGATAAGCACACACTGATCACATTCTGACTGCTGTGTGTGTATTTACCGTACTTTACATTTAATCAGTAAAGTTTCTCCACTCTCAGAGTTCAGGGGTCTCTCCATGTTTTTACTATATTTATTATGCTTGTTAACCCCTGGAGGAATACAAGCTATGTGTATAATTTAATGAGTTCAGCCACATTCTGCATGAAGCTTTACAATATTTTAAAGTTTTTTTTTTTGTTTTTTTGTAAATGTTTACATTATCATTTAGCTAATTCTCATACCGCTAAAAATGTTTATTATTAGTAGTATTATTATTAATTTTTTATATTAATTAATTGTTATTTATTTTAAATGTCTGCAACCTTTCGGTCTCTCTCTTGAAACCAACACAGAAGTGACTCTGTGCAACACTTGGACCTGAATAAAACTGCGTTTTTGAAAGAATCAGGTGAGTCAGTGATTCAATGACTCGTTTCTTTCTGTTTCCGGTTTAATGAATGATTCTATTTAAGGTGTTTTTAATCATCACTTCTGTCCAAATTATGAGTCCATAATCCACAATAAAACTCCTCCATGGAAAATCCATTCCCGTTGACTCACTATCAAACTTTTGATCATTTGGACTGTTTTGGCTTGTAAACAGTGCTTGATCTGTGCATATTCTCTCCTGATCAATATATGGATTATGGTCTCAGATTTGACCTTGAAGCAATGGTTTGAAGTTAAAAACCATCTTAATGATTGTTTTTACAAACCATAGCTTTTGGCTGTTCCTTTAAGATGTAGCTTCTGTGTTTCCTTGCTGTGCAAAGAGTATTTTGTTACTGATTTCATTTGATTGGCAAAAGTCCCTAGTGTCTTGTTATTCTAAATGAATTTATTGATTAAATGAAGAAATGACATTAAGATGATGAATGGTTATCTAATCCAAAACTCCTTGCTGTTGTTTTTTACAAACACATAATGGCTGTTCCTTTAAGATGTAGCATCTGTGTTTTCTCTGCTGTGCAAAGATGGATTTGTTTATACTGATTTCATTTGATTGGCAACAGTCCCCTAGTGTCTTGTTATTCTAAAGTAATTTATTGATTAAATGTAAGAAATTGACATTAAAGATGATGAATGGTTATCTAATCCAACACTCCTGCTGTTAGTCTTCATACAGGGCCAGAAATCAGTTGAAAATGTAAGATCAGGAAAAGCTTTTTTTGATTTTATGATATTAAAGGAGCTGCGGACATTAGCGGAAACTGTGGTCACAAACAATAAATATTAAAGTTCATATGTTTCATAGGTGTTTTCAGACATTTTAA